>NW_021611480.1:0-3904 GCF_004785775.1 Grammomys surdaster | reverse complement strand
ATGTGGCGGAAAGTGGAGAAACTGAATGAGAAGGAAAATAAGAATGATCCTGCAGCCCCCAGGACTGACAGCAACCAGTGCAGATCTGTTCCTGAGCTCCTGGATCCTATGCCTACAGACTTAGAACCTGGCCCTGTTCCCCCAGAGCACATTCTGGACGCCTTTCCTGAGGCCCCCATGCTGCTGACTTCTGACGAGACTCTGACCCCCTCTCAGCACAATGAGGGTGCTGAGAGGGTGGCAGTGACTCCACCACTCCTCAGTCTCCCACCTATTCAAAGAACCAACTTTCCTCTGGATCCCGTTAAAACACCTCAAGTGCTGTCTCCACTGAGGGACATTCCTGCCAGTGATGATATATACAAGGACAAGACCTGTGGGTCCTGGGGCACTAGTATCGCCTCACCACCCACCTACTCAAATTTGGAAGACCTGGGGCCTCAGGATTACCAAGCAATCAGCCAGTTGGGTTCATTCCAGCTCTCCCAAGCTCCACAGCTGCCCCCTTTCCCATCCCTTCAGCCCCAGTTTCCGTATCTCCTCCCTTCCCTTTCCCCATCCCAAGCTCGCTGCCATTTCTACCACCAGAAGACTTTATTTTTTCATTTCCTTTTGGCCTCAGTGGAGACTCATGGCAGGACTATTGCCCAGGACCCCCACCAGGTCAGATCTTGCCTCAACCACCTGCTGGAAACATGGGTACAGGATCCTGGAGCAGCGGGCATCGTTTGCCAGAACTTCCCTTCCCTCATCCACACTACCCCCAGCCTCCGGGACACCTCCTAGGGGGAGAGAGCTACTTTCCTGATCTGTTTCCGAGTCCATGTGCTCCGACTATGAACAACCAGCCTTCATTAGGTCTCAATGGGCTTCAGGAAGGCATTAGACCAGAGACAGAATCCTCACTAAGCAAAATGCCAGATGAGCAGACTTCCTCTTCCCTTGAGCAGCCCGCACCAGAGGAAGTCAGAGACAAAAATAAGAATAGCCATGCCACTGGAGCTAAAGAGTAAAGTGAAGCTCTTATTGGAAGCCTGGGAGTTGGGGGAGGAGAATCGCACTGAAAGATTTGAGAGGCTATGGACTGGCTTGCTATGGAGGTCCACAGTCTTTCCAGCCTGGGCATAGAGAAGAACGAGAATTGGCTTCACATTTTCCCCCTTTATCCCTTAGGAATTGAAAAGGAAGAATGATAATGTTACTCTAAATGTTACATGTGGTATTACTTCCATCCTAGACAGTGTATGCAATAAAATAGTAACTATTGTTTGTGTGTGTGTTTGTGCGCACATGCACACACGTGTATGCATGTATTTATGTGTATACATGTGTGTAGAGATGAGAGGTGAACATCAGATCTCCCTGTCAATCCTCCTCTACATTATATTTTTTGAGACAAGCTTTCTCACTTTGCTTGAAATGTACAGATTCAGCAAGTCTGGCTCACCAGTAAGCCACATAAATCTTTTTTTTTGCCACCCCCTCAAACCAAGCACATATTATCATGACTGTCTTTTTGCACAAATTCTGCAGATATGAACTCAGATCCTCATTCTTGTGGGGCAAGCACTTTACTGAGTGAGCCATCTCCTCAGGCCCTAAGCCACTGAGTTTTATTTTCCTTTATCTTTGTGGGAACACTCCTAATGTCAACTCTCAGGTGGCCTTTCTCTACCACTGTCTTGCTGTATTTTCAACCCTTCAGCAAAATAAAATTGACTCCTATTAGGAATGAGAAATAAAATCTGAGGAAGTAAGTATGTATTTTAATACTCAACTCAGTGTGATTAATAATATAAACAGCTGTACAGACACACTGGTCTCATGATGATATCAAGGAAGAAAATAGCAGAAGTTTGTGTTGAGCAATCGAAGATTGCTTCTGAAGAGATAAACTCCAGGTAAGACATGCCAAAGGAAAAGTCAGTCATGCAGACAGAGGAATGGGAGATGAAGATTAATAAAAGGCTCTGAAGCAATAGAGTTTCATATACAGGAGTCTCTTAAGATTATGATGAAGCAAAGTGGGAGGGGAGAGAAGAAAGAAGAATTCAAAGTTCACTGATAGGCCATTTGGTCAAGGAGTTGAAGGCATGTGTGATGGAGTGGGGCAAAACCCAAGCCATCCTAGACATTGTAAGGCAAGCTGAGTTCAGATTTTATGTTACGATCAAGGAAGGCAGGAGCAAGGTCCATTTTATGTTACAGTGAAACTATGTTTACTATATTATGGGGAAGAGGTGGAAAGAAGATTATAGATGAAAAGTTAACTTTGGAAACTGTTGGATGTTAGGCTGGGTAGAAGTAGATACAAGTGGGGATTTTGAGTGGGATAGCTTTTCACTTTTGATCTCAAGAAGCAGAATGTAGAAAGGTCCTGTAGGTTATCTACAAATTAAGCAAAGCACACGCTATATAGCACTGTTAGGCAGAGGGCATACAAGTGAAAGAAGAAACTTAAAGCACATTAGAAAATTTCAGGAAGCATTTAAGTGAGATGAAGATGTTGCTTGATAAGATTCTAGTTCTGCCTACTTCAGGATAGCATGAGAACATGGGAACCTCTGTCCTGAAAATGACAGAGAAGAAGCAGGAGGTCCAAGATTGCTCACTGTTTTTCACAGGCTCCTCTTGATCAAGCAGTTCTCTTCTCTTGGCCACTCTGCTATGGTGGCTTCACACAATTTCAAATAACCCTGGGAAGAGAATCTCCTGAGGAATGGTTTGGATCAGATTGGTGTATGGGCCAGCTTTTGGGAAATGCTCTTACCTGGGCAACCTGAAGTGGGAAGATACACTGAATATGGGCAGCCTTGTTCCCTAGGTTTTAGTCTTGCAGTGTAGATGTTTGCAAAAGTGAGCTGAGTTGGCATACATGCATTCATTCTTTCTATATTGCTCTTGACTGTGGATATAACTAATCTCTCTCTTTTTATTTAAATTATTCCTTATAATTTTGAGATTATAATTACATTTCTTCTTTCTTCCCTTTCTTCCCCTCCAAACCCTCCTGTCCTCCTGTATACTCCTCCTGTATCTCTTTCTAATTCATGACTTCACTTAGCATATAAATATTGCTATTATATATTATATATGTACATATACATACATATATATGTATATATATATATATATATATATATATATATATATATATATATGTGTGTGTGTGTGTGTGTGTGTGTGTGTATGTATGTATGTGTGTGTGTATAAACATAGTCCTAAATATAACCCATTTGGTCTGTATATTGTTCCATGTATATCTCTTTAAGTTGTAGCCTTGGCTTCCCCACAACAATGGATTGTTACCTGAAGACCTGGAATGTACCCCTTCTATCCTGTGTTGCTTTTTGTCAGGGAATTTTAACACAGCAACAGAAATGAAGCTAGGACACATACTGGGAACCCTCACTTTAGAGAGCCCTGGGGGAGTAGAAGATGCTAGCATTTGTGGGAATGTATACTTTACAATGAGAAGAAATGACATGCTTTTCTAGGAATCTCTCCTCACACTGCACTCCAAAAGGCAGTGGCTGGGTGCCTCCAGAAGGCATCCCATTTGAAAACAAGACATCTCTCCCATCTGCTAATCCTTTACCACTCAGACTCCAAAAAAAAAAGAAAATACTCTCTTGGAAGCACCTATTGCATTGACCTCCAGATTCTGTAGTGGGATAGCAATGGACCCTGCTGAGTTAGCATCTTCATTTCTTCTTATATTGAACTGATGGGATGAGGTAGCCAAGGAAGTAGTTAATTTCTGTAGGGCTCTTCTCTTCTCTTCTCTTCTCTTCTCTTCTCTTCTCTTCTCTTCTCTTCTCTTCTCTTCTCTTCTCTCCTCTCCTCTCCTCTCCTCTCCTCTCCTCTCCTCTCCTCTCCTCTCCTCTCCTCTCCTCTCCTCTCC
>NW_021611479.1:0-1628 GCF_004785775.1 Grammomys surdaster | reverse complement strand
AAGATACATGGTCGGATGGTACAAGTGGTTCTGCTTTAATCCAAACGAACTTCGTAACTAAAATGTCACAGGTAACATGATTTAGGTGTTTTCAGCTGTGATGTACTTGCCTATAGGTCTGGAAGTAAGAATGTGCTGCATTTCGTGTATCTTTACAGTAGGTTTGTTCTGTATGTTCTATAGTGCTTTTCTGCTGGAAACTAGCAACTTACTTTGACATTCCATATGAAACAATTAAAGATACATGGACGGATGATACAACCGTTTCTGCTTTAAACCAAACACACTTCTTAACTAAAATGTCACAGGTAATATAATTTAGGTGTTTTCAGCTGTGTTGTAGTTGTCTATATGTCTGGAAGTAAGAATGTGCTGCATTTCGGGTACCTTTACAGTAGGTTTGTTCATACGTTCTATAATGCTTTTCTGCTGGAATCGAGCAATGTACTTGGACATTCCATATGTAAAAATGAAAGATATTTGGCCAGAAGGTACAAGTGTTTCTGCTTTAAACCAAACACACTTCCTAACTGAAATGTCACTGGTAACATGATTTAGGTGTTTTCAGCTCTGTTGTACTTGCCTTTAGCTCTGGAAGTAAGAATACACTAAAATTCTAATATCTTTACATTAGGTGTGTTCTATACGTTCTGTAGTGCTTTTCTGCTGGAATCTAGGAACTTACTTAGATATTCCATAAGAAACAATGAAAGATACATGGCCTTATGGTACAAGTGTTTCTGTTTTATACCAAACAAACTTCTTAACTAAAATGTCACAGGGAACATGATTTAGGTGTTTTCAACTGTGATGTACTTGCCTATAGGTCTGGAAGTAAGAATGTGCTGCATTTCGTGGATCTTTACAGTAGGTTTGTTCAGTACGTTCTCCAGTGTTTTTCTGCTGGAAACTAGCAACTTACTTGGACATTCCATATGAAACAATTAAAGATACATGGCCGGATGGTACAAGTGTTTCTGCTTTAAACCAAAAACACTTTCTATGTGAAATGACACATGTAACATGATTTAGGTGTTTTCAGCTCTGTTGTAATTGCCGTTATCTCTGGAAGTAAGAATGCTGCATTTCGAGTATCTCTACAGGAGGTTTGTTCAGTACCTTCTATGATGCTTTTCTGCTGGAATCTAGCAACTTACTTCTATATTCCATATGAAACAAAGAAGATACGTGGTCGGACTGTACAAATGGTTCTGCATTAATCCAAACGCACTTCTTAACTAAAGTGTCACAGGTAACATGATTTAGGTGTTTTCAGCTGTGATGTACTTGCCTATAGGTCTGGAAGTAAGAATGTGCTGTATTTCACGTATCTTTACTGTAGGTTTGTTCAGTATGTTCTATATTGCATGTCTGCTGGAAACTAGCAACTTATTTTGACATTCCATATGAAACAAAGATACATGGTCGGATGGTACAAGCGTTTCTGCTTTAAACCAAACACACTTCCTAACTGAAATTTCACAGGTAACATGATTTAGGTGTTTTCAGCTGTGTTGTACTTGTCTATATGTCTGGAAGTAAGAATGTGCTGCATTTCGGGTACCTTTACAGTAGGTTTGTTCAGTATGTTCTATAATGCTTTTCTGCTTTAATCAAGCAACTTACTT
>NW_021611478.1:0-4737 GCF_004785775.1 Grammomys surdaster | reverse complement strand
CCAGCACAAGACAAAGGTGAGAGTTTGTTTTATACAGCACAATGGATTATAGTTTGCAAACCTGAAAAGAGTTGGACGTCAATAAAGTCAATGCAGGATTTGAATTTTTTGCAGTTGGTTTTTTGGCTTCATTTGAAAGAGTATCATCACTGTCAAATTTTGAAATGTTTATATATACCCTATGATGTTGTACATATTTGATGTAATGTTAAGCTTTTATTTGATGCTGGAATGAATTTTAAAGAGTTTAGGAAGACAAAAGGACATTTAGGATTCTGAGCTTGGTTGAGTCTGGACTACACTATGGGTGTTTTGGCATTAGACAGTTTCAAAGTTCTTTTGGCTTGGTATAGCCCCCATAATCTCATTTTTTTCTTTTTGTGCAGAGACATATTACTACCAGGGAATGCTTTTGATTCTTTCACTGTGCTTAGCCTACATGAATTTAGCAATAATCAGATATGTTTCCTTACTGAGGATGGGGTTGCTTTGTCATAGGAAGTTTTTCACAATGGAGGATTCATGAAAATCTCAGGTCAGGACATCTTGATTAAAACCAACATCCTGGCAGCCTGTGGAAAAGAATAACCTGCCTTTCTTGGCATCTTTAACACTATGTCATCCTGAATGGTGTCTGAATTTCTGCCATCATGTTATAGAAGGAATTGTTAAGTTGTAAGTCATCCCAAATTGACTGTCATCCTCAATAAGAGTTGGCTAACTTATGTGGTCTCTTCACTGTGATGAATCCTTAACTAACATAGAAGTGGGTAACAGAGACTGGGTTATAATTGTGATAGGTCTGTCCATGTTTTTGTTTGTAGGAAATTCAATTCTGGCAGTTTGGATGCTTTAAATGGAGCTTAATATGCTGAAGTATTATCAGGAGGGCAGAGAGTTGTGCTAAGAGTGATTTTTAAATCAGTGGACTTGGCACAGTAGATTTCAGTCGACAGGAGTAGTAATATGAGGCTTAGAAAATACCTTTTGGTATTTTGGTGAAGATTATTTCTTTCTTCTGAGCTTGTCATAAGAGTTTTTTGTGGGTAATTTAAAGATATGTAAATTAATACCATTAATAAAGGGAGACTCAAAGAGACCTAGATTAGACTTTGTTCTGTTGTTCACTCTTATGGGAAACATTTCAAGAAGTAGAGTAAAATGGGAAACGGAAAGCCCAAAATCGAGGGGTTCAAATATAGTTTTCACAACAGAGTATCAGGAAGTAGAATGGTGTTAAATCATGTATCCAAAGATACTAAATGGAAGGAACTGAGAATTGAACAGGGGTAAATATGCTACCCAGCTAGGGATTCTCTTTGGAGATTTTCAGATGATAAAGGGATCATTTTTATTATATAGGCCTTTTATTGCTGCAGTTATTTTTTTTTTCATTTGGTCAAAAGAAGATATGATTCTGATTAAAATGGCCAAGAGATGGAAGGGGATGGCTTCTGTCAGTTGTCAACATATGTTGTGAACTAAAATCCATAAATGGGAGAAAAATCAGTGATCCAGATCATGGGCTAGAAAACAGAGGGTTTTGGTCCAAATCATGCCATGGTATTACAGTAACTTTGGATAGAGATCTTGAGAATACTGGCTCTGAAAAGCTTTGTGTTTATGCATGATAGTATACATCTTTAATCCCAAGAGCGAGAGGCAAGTTAATTTCTGAGTTCAAGGCCAACCTAGCACAAAGAAAGCAAGGAATAATTTTCTTTATTTGATAAAGTTAAATAAAAGATTAGTTCCAAGCACAGAGGTACACAAATCAAGTGTGTGAGACAAGCAGATCTCTGGGTTCAAGGTTAGTCTACAGATCATGTTCCATGACAGCAGTACTTAGGCAGTGAACAAACCATTGAGACTAGGTTGCTGGGATAAATGCCATTGAACTAGTGGACATGCTCCATCACCAGCAACTGATAGAACTTGGAAGTTTTGGTCATTTTGCTATGGCTTTATATTCCAGAATTGTAGAGTTTACTTGGATAGCTGAATCAAGTTAGTTTGAGCTAAGAAATTGCCAGTGACTTAGAAAATGTCATCTTTCAGGCATAATATATTGGAAGTATTTTATGAGAGCACCAAGAAGCTGAGTATCCATCCCATGTGCAGTCACCAAAGGTAGATGCTGATGTGGAAGTCAGGAAGTGCATGCTGATAAGAGCCTGATATGGATGTCTCCTCAGAGGTCTTCAAGAGTCTGACATATTCAGAGGCAGATGCTCACAACTAGCCATTGAAGTGATCATGGGGTTCTCAATGGAGGAGTTAGAGTGAAGACTGAAGGAGCTGAAAGGATTTGTGGCCCTATGAGGAGAGCAACAATACCAACCAACCACAGCTCCCAGGGTCTAAACCACCAGCCTGGGAGCACTTATGGAGGGATCCAGGGCCTTAGCTGAATATATAAGAGTGGAGGGCCCTGCTGGGCACAGGTGGAAGATGAGATCCTTGACCTCATGAAGGCTGGACGCCCCAGGGGGTGGGAGTTTTGAGGGTGGGGAGGTGGGAGTGGGGGGTAGATAGAGGTTACATCCACAAAGAAGAAGGAGGAGGTGTGAGGGGATTGGGGGTTCCTGGGTGGGTGGGGGGGGGGGGTAAGGGGACAACATATGAAATGTAAATAAAACATCCAATAAAAAAATTAAAAAAAAAAAAAAGAAGCTGTGTTTCAGAGATAGCCCTCCTGTAGGCAGCCAGATAATTTGTAAAAATCTTCCAGTTGCTACTGAGGGATATAATGGATCCTGAGGAGCAGTAGAGGCCTGGTCCTGTGAGTGGCTAGGTAAGGCCATTGGGGAAATTGCTGCTTCAGTGTCTATTGAAGTCCAAGGACTGAAAGGTGTTATATAATGAATTTGAGGATTGGTACCTTGAAGACTGCCTACGAGAGGCTCATGGTGAAAGTGCTGCCTGCTAGAAGGAGAAGAACTGGGTGTATTTGAGAGTCCAGTAAAATGGGATGACCACAAGCAAGAGCAGCAACAGTGGAGTACTATTGGCAGGAGCTTATGGTCACACAGAAACTAGAGCTGAAAGGTAAAACCCAAGCTCTTTTTGTAAGAGCCCAGATGATCCTCAGTGAACCCTGTGGGATGCCTGTTGAGGAAAGCAGCTATCAGGGATTGGAACCACCACAAGACAAAGGTGAGGGTTTGTTTTATACAGCACAAGTGGATTATAGCTTGCAAACCTGAAAAGAGCTGGACATCAATTAAGTCAATGCATGATTTGAATTTTTTGCAGTTGGATTTTTGGCTTCTTTTGAAGGAGTATCATCACTGTGAAGTTTTGAAATGTTTATATATGCCCTATGAAGATGTACATATGTGATCTTATGTTAAGCTTTTATTTGATGCTGGAATGAATTTTAGAGAGTTCAGGAAGAGAAAAGGACATTTAGGATTCTGAGCTTTCTTGAGTCTGTACTAGACGATGGGTATTTTGGCATTGGATACTTTCTAATGTCCTTTGGCTTGGTATAGCCCATATAATCTCATTTTTGTTTTTGCAGAGACAAATTAGTGCCAGTCAATGGTATTGATTGTTTCACTATGCTTGGCCTACATGAATTTAGCACTAATCAGATATGTGGCCTTACTGAGGATGGGGTCGCATTTTCATAGGAAGTGTTTCACAGTGGAGGATTCTGAAAATCTCAGGTCAGGCCAACTTGGTTAAAATTACCCTCCTGGCAGCCTGTGGAAGAGAATAACCTGTTTCTCTTGGCACCTTTAGCACTGTGTCATCCTGAATGGTTTCTGAATTTCTGCCATCATGTTAATAGAAGGAATCTTTAAGTTGTAAGTCAGCCTAAATTGACTGTCATCCTCAGTAAGAGTTGTCTTACTCATGGGGATTTTCACTATGATGAATCCTTAACTAACATAAAAGTGTGTTCCAGAGACAGGTTTATCATTGTGATAGGTCTGTCCATGTTTTTGTTTGTAGGAAATTCGTTTCTGGCAGTTTGGATGGTTTAAATTGAGCATAATATGCTGAAGTATTAGCAGCAGGGCAGAGAGTGGTGCTAAGAGTGACTTTAAATGGGGTGCTTGGCACAGGAGATTTCAGATGAGAGGAGTATTAATATGAGGCTTAGAAAATATCTTTTGGTATTTTGGTGAAGACTAGAGCTTCCTTGTGTGCTTGTCTTAAGAGTTTTCTGGAGGGTAATATAAATACATGTATATTAATACCATTAATAAAGGGAGCCTCAAAGAGACCTAGATTAGACTTGTTCTCTTGTTCATTCTTATGGGAAACATTTGAAGAAATAGAGTAAAATGGCAAACAAAAAGCCCAAAATGGAGGGGTTCAAATATAGTGTTCACAACAGGGTATCAGGAAGTAGAATGGTGTTAAATCATGTATCCAAAGATACTAAATTGAAGTAACTGAGAATTGACCAGGGGAAAACATCCTCCCCAGCTAGGGATTCTCTTTGTAGATTTTCAGTTAAGAAAGGGATGGAATATATTATATAGTCCTTTTAATGCTGAATTTATTTTTTTTCCTTTGGACAAAAGAAGATATGATTCTGATTCAAATAGCAAAGAGATGGACGGGGATGGCTGCTATCAGTTGTCAACATGATTATATATGTTGTGTCCTAAATTCCATGAATTGCAGAAAAATAAGAGAGCCATATCATGGGCTAGAAAACAAAGGGTTTTGGTCCAAATCATGCCATGCTATTACAGTAACTTTGGATAGAGATCTTGAGAA
>NW_021611477.1:0-1703 GCF_004785775.1 Grammomys surdaster | reverse complement strand
CACCTCAGTGACAAAGACAGACACTACCTCAGAATAAAAGGGTGGAAAACAATTTTCCAAGCCAATGGTCCCAAGAAACAAGCTGGAGTAGCCATTCTAATATCAAATAAAATCGACTTCCATCCAAAATTAATCAAAAAAGATAAGGAAGGACACTTCATACTCATCAAAGGAAAAATCTACCAAGGTGAACTCTCAATTCTGAACATCTATGCTCCAAATGCAAGGGCACCTACATACATAAAAGAAACTTTACTAAAGCTCAAAACACACATTACACCTCACACAATAATAGTGGGGGATTTCAACACCCCACTGTCAGCAATGGACAGATCATGGAAACAGAAACTAAACAGAGACACTTTGAAATTAACAGAAGTTATGAACCAAATGGACTTAACAGACATCTATAGAACATTTCATCCTAAAACAAAAGAATATACCTTTTTCTCAGCACCTCATGGTACCTTCTCCAAAATAGACCATATAATTGGTCACAAAACAAGCCTCTACAGATACAAAAAGATTGAAATAATCCCTTGCATCTTATCAGATCACCACGGACTAAGACTGGTCTTTAATAATGACAAAAACAATGGAAAACACACGTACACATGGAAACTGAACAACTCTCTACTCAATGATGACTTGGTCAAGGAAGAAATAAAGAAAGAAATAAAAGACTTTTTAGAATTCAATGAAAATGAGGACACATCATACCAAAACTTGTGGGACTCCATGAAGGCAGTGCTAAGAGGAAAACTCATAGCTCTAAGTGCCTACAAAAAGAAACTGGAAAGAGCACACACTAACAAGTTGACTGCACAACTAAAAGCTCTAGAACAAAAAGAAGCAAATACACCCAGGAGGAGTAGAAGGCAGGAAATAATCAAACTCAGGGCTGAAATCAACCAAATAGGAACAGAAAGAACAATACAAAATATCAATAAAACCAGGAGTTGGTTCTTTGAGAAAATCAACAAGATAGATAAACCCTTAGCCAGATTAACCAGAGGGCACAGAGACAGTATCCAAATTAATAAAATCAGAACTGAAAAGGGAGACATAACAACAGAAACTGAAGAAATTCAAAAAATCATCAGATCCTACTACAAAGGCCTATACTCAACAAAACTGGAAAACCTGGATGAAATGGACAATTTCCTAGACAGATACCAGGTACCGAAGTTAAACCAGGAGCAGATAAACCATCTAAATAGTCCCATAACCCCTCAGGAAATAGCAGCAGTCATCAAAAGCCTCCCCACTAAAAAAAGCCCAGGACCAGATGGTTTTAGTGCTGAATTCTATCAGACCTTCAAGGAAGACCTAATACCAATTCTCTTCAAACTATTCCACAAAATAGAGACAGAAGGAACACTACCCAATTCGTTCTATGAAGCTACAATTACACTCATACCCAAACCCCACAAGGACCCGACAAAGAAAGAGAACTTCAGACCAATCTCCCTTATGAACATCGATGCAAAAATACTCAATAAAATTCTAGCAAACCGAATCCAAGACCACATCAAAACAATCATCCATCATGATCAAGTAGGTTTTATCCCAGGAATGCAGGGATGGTTCAATATTCGGAAATCCATCAATGTAATCCACTATATAAACAAACTTAAAGAAAAAAACCATATGATTATCTCACTAGATGCTGAGAAAGCATTTGACAAAATTCAACATCCCTT
>NW_021611476.1:0-2874 GCF_004785775.1 Grammomys surdaster | reverse complement strand
AAAAAATTGACAAAAACTAAACAAAACAAAAACAAGTAGCATGTAAATCAGACCTATTAGATATATACATGTCTTCTTAATGTATACTATAAAAGAAAAAGTGTTTGTACACATGTGCTGCAGACTCAAAGAAACCACCCATGTTTCTCCAAGCAAGCTAATGATCCAAATGTTTTGGGCCAATTCAGAATTAGCAATGATAGTGAAGTTATTCATAGGACACCGCCTGATTTGGCATGTGAGGAGCACCACAAAAACCACACAGGTGGTCACATCTGGCTGATGGTTTCCCTCCAGCCCTAGAAAGGATACACCAACCCAGCTCCCACTCCTCAACTACCTGCTCCTCCCCATTGTGGGCATTTTTTTCCTGTGCTCACCATGTCTCGATTTCAGAGCTTCCCTGGTGTCCTCCTCACAGCACACAACAGCACAGCTCAGAGCAGGAAGCAGAGAAACACCCAAGCCTGCACTGTTGCAGCAAACTTGCAGAGAGGAACCAGAAGATCCCACCTCTTTGTCTGACTGGCAGATCCACCTGGAGGCCTGATTGGCCAGTGAATTTTCCTCAAGGTTAAAGTGTGCTTCCGGTCTAGGTCAGACCTTTCCAGATCTCCTGAGTGGTTTGCACCTCATTAGCATTTGTGCCTCTCCTCCAAGAGAAATTTCACCTCACCCAGCCCTGGGGGAGAACTCACCATTCCAGCTCAGGCTATTCAGATACTTGTTCCAACCCCCCTCTGTGAACACTGATCCTGCACTTACCAGGACCTGACGTCAGACCTTGCCTGAGCTCTCCTCACAGCACTTGCTTTCTTCCTGAAATCAAGGTGAATAGTTTTCATAGGTGCAGTGGAGGAGATATCAATCTGACCCAGAAATGGTAGAGTGGAAGTCTATTAACATTCAAGAAGGATTTTAGGAAACTAAAAATTTTTGTTTTGTGCCTTCACGGTGGGCTCAGGGAAACTGCAACTCCCTTTCACCAGACAGTTGGTATGAAATGACCCTGGTAGAAAAGCCAGAAACATAAGCGAAACACTGTAGAGCAATATTGTGAACCAGCACAGGTTCATCAGTGATGAAGCAGAAAAAAACCACACTTGTATTAGTACAGGTTCTTTAGATAAACATATCTCAAACCATAGAGAGAATGAATCTCTCTATACATATAGAAAGGATATTTAATAGACTGTCCCAATAAAGGCTGTCGGCCAAGGAAAAACCAAAGACTAGTCAATTTCATGTTATAGGAGATTACAGCTGATCTTCAGTATATACTAGAATTTTGAAGAAATAAGTACTTTCTAATATCTTGAGTAGAAATTATACTAGTTCTAACAGTCTTGACTTTTGTGGCTGTTTCCCCACTCACATAACAGAATCCTTCCATGACATCTTTGATGACTGTCTTATTTTCACAATCCTTGTCTTCACTTTAGTTTTATTTTGGCCTCTTAGAGAACTCTTCTCTGAGGCACCATAAATGCTGTGCTTTTATATCACTGCTCTTGTCAGTATAAAAATGTAGGATGATCCATTTTACAAACAACGAAGAGTACATATATCCTCTCAAGGCTGGCTACTGTGACAGCCCACTCATATTCAACTTGTCACAGCATCACCAGTGATGGATTCATGGAAAGACAGGAGCATTTGTGAGAAACTAAAGAATGGGAAAGTCTAAATACAGGAATGTAAGACACATTGGGATTCAACCATTTGTTCAAATGAGATAAGGAAGGTAGTTCAGGTATTTGTGGTGGCCATGCAACCAGAGGATCTGAATTCCATTAAAAGGATCCTTGGAGAAAACCTAAGATGCTGATTGGAACTAATACTCTGTGTGAGTTATGTGATTATATACAGATTCATTGAGCATGCTCAGGAATGAGAGACACCATTATGCAAATCATCCTCTATGGATTTGCTATATCTATCCCTTTGATATAACTTGGTCTCTCACACCATGTAAACAAGACTATAAATTTCCCAACACAGGCATCCTCAAGTACATACACACATGCACACACACACAGACACACAAACACAGACACAGACACACACAGGGGCACACAAGCAGAGAGAGAGAGAGAGAGAGAGAGAGAGAGAGAGAGAGAGAGAGAGAGAGAGAGAGGGAGTGAGGGAGGGAGGGAGGGAGAGAGAGAGAGTATAAACACAGACATACACAAAACACAAAGAAACACAAAAGTTCCTGCCACATAAGGAACTTTCTTGTCAGTCAAGTGCTTTACCTACATTCTACTGAAACTGGCATGAGATGTGCTCTGAATCACAACTTCAAAAGATGGTCTCTCTTTTTGTGTAAGTTAAAGAAGCCTTCAGAGTTTACAGAGTAGGGGAAATTTGATTTAAATCAAGATAGGTATACAAAGTTTAGGCTAACAACACAAAGTTTAGGATATTTGAAATCCACTTTCATCACACAATATTCACAGTGAGTTCAGACCGAATAGAAAGAAGAGAAGAGTACCATAGACTATGAAGGACATCCATTACTAGGGAAGTCCCTGGAAATCTATTGAGAAGCCATCTGACAAGTGTTACTATTGGATGCTAGGAAAGGCCTATATGCTGTTCTCACTATATGTATTTAGTAATAAACTGTGATGCAAGATGATCTCAAACTAATTGTGTCCTGCCTGAAGATATTCTTCAATGTTTTTCTTTCTGCTCCAACTCCTGGGTGCTGGGGTTATATACATGGGCACTGAGTCTATTTGTACAGTACTTGTGAATCATATCAGGTCTTTACCCACATTAAACAAAAACTCTACAAATGATCATTCCTGTCAATATCTTTTTCAATTAAATAAGAATGCAAGAGAAAAACATCCTATAAAGAGCAGTACA
>NW_021611475.1:0-1160 GCF_004785775.1 Grammomys surdaster | reverse complement strand
GAGCAAATATGGAGACAAAGTGAGGGACAGAAACTGAAGGAGGGGCCGTCTCAAGACCACCCCACCTGAGTATCTATCCCATGTGCAATCACCAAAGGTAGATGCTGATGTGGAAGACAGGAAGTGCATGCTGATAAGAGCCTGATATGGATATCTCCTCAGAGGCCTTCAAGAGTCAGACATATTCAGAGGCAGATGCTCACAACTAGCCATTGAACTGATCATGGGGTTCTCAATAGAGGAGTTAGAGTGAAGACTGAAGGAGCTGAAAGGGTTTGTGGCACCATGAGGAGAGCAACAATACCAACCAACCACAGCTCCCAGTGTCTAAACCACCAGCCTGGGAGCACTTAGGGGGGGATCCAGGGCTTCAGCTGAATATGTAAAAGTGGAGGGCCCTGCTGGGCATAGGTGGAAGAAGAGAACCTTGACCTCATGAAGGCTGGATGCCCCAGGGGGTGGGAATTTTGAGGGTGGGGAGGTGGGAGTGGGGGGGTGTAGATAGAGGTTACATCCACAGAGAAGAAGGAGGAGGGGCGAGGGGATTGGGGGTTCCGAGGGGGTGGTGGGGGATGGGGTAAGGGGACAACATAGGAAATGTAAATAAATCATCCAATAAAAAAAAAAAGTGTGAGTCTCATCCAAAAAAAAAAAAAAAAAAAAAGAAATACTTGGGCACAGGGGAAAAGTTCCTGAACAGAACACCAATGGCATATGCTCTAAGATCAAGAATTGACAAATGGGACTTCATAAAATTGCAAAGCTTTCTGTAAGGCAAAGCACACTGTCAATAGGACAAAACGACAACCAACAAATTGGGAAAAGATCTTTACCAATCCTACATCTAATAGAGGGCTAATATCCAATATATACAAAGAACTCAAGAAATTAGACTCCAGATAACCAAATAACCCTATTAAAAAATGGGGTATAGAGCTTAACAAAGAATTTTCGACGGAAGAAACTCGAATGGCCGAGAAGCACCTAAAGAAATGTTCAGTGTCCTTAGTCATCAGGGAAATGCAAATCAAAACAACCCTGAGATTCCATCTTACACCAGTCAGAATGGCTAAGATTAAAAACTCAGGTGATAGTAGATGCTGGCGAGGGTGTGGAGAAAGAGGAACACTCCTCCATTGTTGGTGGGACTTCAAGATGGT
>NW_021611474.1:0-7319 GCF_004785775.1 Grammomys surdaster | reverse complement strand
AATGAATATAGATAGAATATTGCTCAATAAAATACTTGCAGAGTGAACGTAAGAACACATCCAAATATTCATTTATTTATTTATTTATTTATTTATTATCTATTTGCCCTTGTAAACAGGTATATCAGTTTCAATTTCTTTCTACCCTATTAGGAGGGTACATTTCAGATGTTATCCCCTTAACCCATTCACACACCCCCGCCCAGAAACCACCTAACCCATTCCCCTCCTCCTGCTTCTGTGAGGATTTGCCCCCCACCCCCCACACCCACTTCCCCCCCTCAAATTCCCCCACACTTGGCATCCAACCTTCATGGGACCAAGGATCTCCTCTCCCACCTATGCCCAACAGGGCCACCCTCCCCTACATATAAACCTGGAGCTATGGGTCCCTCTCTATGTGCTCCCAAGTTGGTAGTTTAGACCCTGGGAGATCTGGTTTGTTGGTATTGCTGCTCTCCTCATGGGGAAGCAAATCCTTTCAACTCCTTCAGTCTTCCCTCTAGTTCATCCATTGGGAACTCCTTGATTAGTTTAATGGTAAGCTGTGATCATCTGCCTCTGAACATTTATCAAGCACAGTTTTCTGTGTAGCCAGGCTGATTTGAATTTGTTCTGTAGATTAGGCTTGCCTCAAAAACCCAAGAAATCTGTATTTGTCTTTAGCTGCCCTGCCAAGTATAGAGATCAAAGACATCAGTGAGGCAAGAGTGGGTAGGTGGGAGGGCACACCCTCATAAAAGCATGGTAAGGAGGGATGGGATAGTGGTTTTACAAAGGGGAAACTGGGAAAGGGGAAAACATTTGAAAGGTAAATAAATTTTAAAAAAATCTTTTTAAAATTGATATGAATATACTTAGTATCATTGCACTCAGTTTTTTTTTAAGTTAGTGTATTTCTTTTCATTCAACTTCATTCAATTCACCTTCCATTTACTTTATAAGCATATTCTGTGGACATCATATATCTGCTGAGAATTTTTGGCTTGGATATGTGTTATATGCTAAACCAAGCAACCAGTTTACTTATGGGAACCAGTGTTTAAGAAAACATTGACATGTTTTTTTTTTTAAATAGATATCATTTTTTTTTATTGGATGATTTATTTACATTTCCTATGTTGTCCCCTTACCCCATCCCCCACCACCCCCTCGGAACCCCCAATCCCCTCGCCCCTCCTCCTTCTTCTCTGTGGATGTAACCTCTATCTACACCCCCCCACTCCCACCTCCCCACCCTCAAAATTCCCACCCCCTGGGGCATCCAGCCTTCATGAGGTCAAGGTTCTCTTCTTCCACCTATGCCCAGCAGGGCCCTCTACTTTTACATATTCAGCTGAAGCCCTGAATCCCCCCCTAAGTGCTCCCAGGCTGGTGGTTTAGACCCTGGGAGCTGTGGTTGGTTGGTATTGTTGCTCTCCTCATGGTGCCACAAACCCTTTCAGCTCCTTCAGTCTTCACTCCTCTATTGAGAACCCCATGATCAGTTCAATGGCTAGTTGTGAGCATCTGCCTCTGAATATGTCTGACTCTTGAAGGCCTCTGAGGAGATATCCATATCAGGCTCTTATCAGCATGCACTTCCTGTCTTCCACATCAGCATCTACCTTTGGTGATTGCACATGGGATAGATACTCAGGTGGGGTGGTCTTGAGACGGCCCCTCCTTCAGTTTCTGTCCCTCACTTTGTCTCCATATTTGCTCCCTTGAGTATTTTGTTGCTCCTTCTAAGAAGGACCGAATCACCCTCACTTGGTCTTCCTTCTTTATGGGCTTCATGTGGCCTGTGAGTTGCATCTTGGGCATTTCAAGGTTCTAGGCTAATATCCAATAATCAGTGAGTGAATACCATGTGTCTTCTTTTGTGATTGGCTTACCTCACTCAGGATGATAATTTCTAGTACCATCCATTTACCTAGGAACCTCTCGAATTCATTGTTTTCAATAGCTGAGTAATACTCCATTGTGTAAATATACCACATTTTTTTAATCCATTCCTCAGTTGAAGGACATCTGGGTTCTTTCCAGCTCCTGGCTATTATAAATAAGGCTGCTATGAACATAGTTGAGCATATGTCCTTGTTATATGTTCGAGCATCTTCTGGGTATATGCCTAGGAGTGGTATAGCTGGATCCTCAGGTAATGCTATGTCCAATTTTCTGAGGAACCGCCAGACTGATTTCCAAAGTGGTTGCACCATCTTGCAGTCCCACCAACAATGGAGGAGTGTTCCTCTTTCTCCACACCCTCGCCAGCATCTACTATCACCTGAGTTTTTAATCTTTGCCATTCTGACTGGTGTGAGATGGAATCTCAGGGTTGTTTTGATTTGCATTTCCCTGACGACTAAGGATGCTGAACATTTCTTTAGATGCTTCTCGGCCATTCGAGTTTCTTCCGTTGAAAATTCTTTGTTAAGCTCTATACCCCATTTTTTAATAGGGTAATTTGGTTGCCTGGAGTCTAATTTCTTGAGTTCTTTGTATATATTGGATATTAGCCCTCTATCAGATGAAGGATTGGTAAAGATCTTTTCCCAATTTGTTGGTTGTCGTTTTGTCCTATTGACAGTGTCCTTTGCCTTACAGAAACTTTGCAATTTTATGAAGTCCCATTTGTCAATTCTCGATCTTAGAGCACATGCCATTGGAGTTCTGTTCAGGAACTTTTCCCCTGTGCCCAAGTATTCGAGGCTTTTCCCCACCTTCTCTTCTATTAGTTTCAGTGTATCTGGTTTTATGTGGAGGTCCTTTATCCACATAGACTTGAGCTTTGTACAAGGGGATAAGAATGGATCAATTTTCATTCTTCTACATGTTGTCTTCCAGTTGAACCAGCACCATTTGTTGAAAATGCTGTCCTTTTTCCACTGGACAGTTTTAACTCCTTTGTCAATGATCAAGTGACCATAGGAGTGTGGGTTCATTTCTGGGTCGTCAATTCTATTCCATTGATCTTCCTGCCTGTCTCTGTACCAATACCAGGTAGTTTTTATCACTATTGCTCTGTAGTACAGCTTGAGGTCAGGGATGGTAATTCCTCCAGAAGTTCTTTTATTGTTGAGAATAGTTTTCGCTATCTTGGGTTTTTTGTTATTCCATATGAATTTGAGAATTTCCTTTTCTAACTCTGTGAAGAATTGAGTTGGGATTTTAATGGGGATTGCATTGAATCTGTAGATTGCTTTTGGCAAGATGGCCATTTTTATTATATTAATCCTGCCAATCCATGAGCATGGGAGATCTTTCCATCTTCTGAGATCTTCTTCAATTTCTTTCTTCAGAGACTTGAAGTTCTTGTCATACAGGTCTTTCACTTGCTTGGTTAGATTCACACCAAGGTATTTTATATTATTTGCAACTATTGTGAAGGGTGTCATTTCCCTAATTTCTTTTTCAGTCTGTTTATCTTTCATGTAGAGGAAGGCTACTGATTTGTTTGAGTTGATTTTATAACCAGCCACTTTGCTGAAGTTGTTTATCAGGTTTAGGAGTTCTCTGGTGGAAGTTTGGGGGTCACTTAAGTATACTATCATATCATCTGCAAATAGCGATATTTTGACTTCTTCCTTTCCTATTTGTATCCCTTTGACTTCTTTTTGCTGTCTAATTGCTCTGGCTAAGACTTCCAGTACTATACTGAATAGGTAGGGGGAGAGTGGGCAACCTTGTCTAGTCCCTGATCTTAGTGGGATTGCTTCAAGTTTCTCTCCATTTAGCTTGATGTTGGCTACTGGTTTGCTGTAAATTGCTTTTACTATGTTTAGGTAGGGGCCTTGAATTCCTTATCTTTCCAAGACTTTTATCATGAAGGGATGTTGAATTTTGTCAAATGCTTTCTCAGCATCTAGTGAGATGATCATGTGGTTTTTTTCTTTAAGTTTGTTTATATAGTGGATTACATTGATGGATTTCCGAATATTGAACCATCCCTGCATTCCTGGGATAAAACCTACTTGATCATGATCGATGATTGTTTTGATGTGGTCTTGGATTCGGTTTGCTAGAATTTTATTGAGTATTTTTGCATCGATGTTCATAAGGGAGATTGGTCTGAAGTTCTCTTTCTTTGTCGGGTCCTTGTGGGGTTTGGGTATGAGTGTAATTGTAGCTTCATAGAACGAATTGGGTAGTGTTCCTTCTGTCTCTATTTTGTGGAATAGTTTGAAGAGAATTGGTATTAGGTCTTCCTTGAAGGTCTGATAGAATTCAGCACTAAAACCATCTGGTCCTGGGCTTTTTTTAGTGGGGAGGCTTTTGATGACTGCTGCTATTTCCTGAGGGGTTATGGGACTATTTAGGTGGTTTATCTGCTCCTGGTTTAACTTCGGTACCTGGTATCTGTCTAGGAAATTGTCCATTTCATCCAGGTTTTCCAGTTTTGTTGAGTATAGGCCTTTGTAGTAGGATCTGATGATTTTTTGAATTTCTTCAGTTTCTGTTGTAATCTCTCCCTTTTCAGTTCTGATTTTATTAATTTGGATACTGTCTCTGTGCCCTCTGGTTAATCTGGCTAAGGGTTTATCTATCTTGTTGATTTTCTCAAAGAACCAACTCCTGGTTTTATTGATATTTTGTATTGTTCTTTCTGTTTCTATTTGGTTGATTTCAGCCCTGAGTTTGATTATTTCCTGCCTTCTACTCCTCCTGGGTGTATTTGCTTCTTTTTGTTCTAGAGCTTTTAGTTGTGCAGTCAACTTGTTAGTGTGTGCTCTTTCCAGTTTCTTTTTGTAGGCACTTAGAGCTATGAGCTTTCCTCTTAGCACTGCCTTCATGGAGTCCCACAAGTTTTGGTATGATGTGTCCTCATTTTCATTGAATTCTAAAAAGTCTTTTATTTCTTTCTTTATTTCTTCCTTGACCAAGTCATCATTGAGTAGAGAGTTGTTCAGTTTCCATGTGTACGTGGGTTTTCCATTGTTTTTGTCATTATTAAAGACCAGTCTTAGTCCGTGGTGATCTGATAAGATGCAAGGGATTATTCCAATCTTTTTGTATCTGTAGAGGCCTGTTTTGTGACCAATTATATGGTCTATTTTGGAGAAGGTACCATGAGGTGCTGAGAAAAAGGTATATTCTTTTGTTTTAGGATGAAATGTTCTATAGATGTCTGTTAAGTCCATTCGGTTCATAACTTCTGTTAATTTCAAAGTGTCTCTGTTTAGTTTGTTTCCATGATCTGTCCATTGCTGACAGTGGGGTGTTGAAATCCCCCACTATTATTGTGTGAGGTGTAATGTGTGTTTTGAGCTTTAGTAAAGTTTCTTTTATGTATGTAGGTGCCCTTGCATTTGGAGCATAGATGTTCAGAATTGAGAGTTCACCTTGGTAGATTTTTCCTTTGATGAGTATGAAGTGTCCTTCCTTATCTTTTTTGATTAATTTTGGATGAAAGTCGATTTTATTTGATATTAGAATGGCTACTCCAGCTTGTTTCTTGGGACCATTGGCTTGAAAAATTGTTTTCCACCCTTTTATTCTGAGGTAGTGTCTGTCTTTGTCACTGAGGTGCGTTTCTTGTATGCAGCAAAATTCTGGGTCTTGTTTGTGTATCCAGTCTGATAGTCTGAGTCTTTTTATTGGGGAATTGAGACCATTGATGTTAAGAGATATTAAGGAAAAATGATTGTTGCTTCCTGTTATTTTTGTTATTAGAGGTAAAGTTATGTTTGTATCTTTTTTGGGGGTTGTTGGAAGATTACTTACTTGCTTTTCCTAGGTTGTAGTTTCCCTCCTTGTGTTGGCATTTTCCATCAATTATCCTTTGAAGTGCTGGGTTTGTGGGAAGATATTGTGCAAATTTGGTTTTGTCATGGAATATCTTGGTTTCACCATCTATAGTGATTGAGAGTTTTGCTGGGTATATTAATCTGGGCTGGCAATTGTGTTCTCTTAGTGTCTGTATGATGTCAGTCCAGGCTCTTCTGGCTTTTATAGTCTCTGGTGAGAAGTCTGGTGTAATTCTTATAGGTCTGCCTTTATATGTTACTTGACCTTTTTCCCTTACTGCTTTTAGTATTTTTTCTTTGTTTTGTGCATCTGATGTTTTGATTATTATCTGACGGGAGGTATTTCTTTTCTGGTCTAGTCTATTTGGTGTTCTGTAGGCTTCTTGTATGTTTATGGGCATCTTGTTCTTTAGGTTAGGGAAGTTTTCCTCAATAATTTTGTTGAAGATATTTACTGGCCCTTTAAGTTGGGAATCTTCATTCTCATCTATACCTATTATCTTTAGGTTTGGTCTTCTCATTGTGTCCTGGATTTCCTGGATGTTTTGAGTTAGGAGTTTTTTGCATTTTGCATTTTCTTTGACAACTGTGTCAATATTTTCCACCGTATCTTCTGCATTTGAGATTCTCTCTTCTATCTCTTGTATTCGGTTGGTGATGCTTGCGTCTGTGACTCCTGATCTCTTTCTTAGGTTTTCTATCTCCATGGTTGTCTCCCTTTGAACTTTCTTTATTGTTTCTATTTCTAGTTTCAGATCCTGAATGTTTTTGTTTAATTCCTTCTTTGTGTTTTCTTCCATTTCTTTAAGGGATTTCTGTGATTCCTCTTTAAGGGCTTCTATCTGTTTACTTGTACTCTCCTGTATTTCTTTAAGGGAGTTACTTAATTCCTTCTTATAATCCTCTATCATCATCATGAGAAGTGATTTTAATTCTGAATCCTGCTTTTCAGGTGTGATGGGGTGTTCAGGGCTTGCTATATTGGGAGAATTGGGCACTGATGATGCCAAGAAACTTTGGTTTCCGTTGCTTATGTTCTTGCGCTTGCCTTTCGCCATCTGGTTAACTCTAGTGGTACCTGCCCTCACTGTGTAAAACTGGAGTCTGTATTTCCAGTTATCTTGCTTATTGCAGAGCTACTCAGAGTCCAGAGGTCTCTGTGGTCTTATGCTCCTAATCTCCTGGGTGGAATAACTCCTGGGACTCAGGCCACCTCTTGGATCTGGAAATCCTTCTGCTCTGAGTGCAGTGGGTTCTCGATGACTCAGGATTCAGTTTCAGCTGCTCTGAGTGCAGTGGCTCCAGCTGCTCTGAGTGCAGTGGCTCCTGGATGACTCAGGATTCAGTTTCTCAACAGGACAGGAGAAGACCGACTCTGTGTCAGCTGCTCTGAGTGCAGTGGCTCCTGGATGACTCAGGATTCAGTTTCTCCACAGGACAGGAGCAGACCAACTCTGTGTCTGCTCCAGCCCAGAGGACCAGGCAGGGGCAGAAGGGAAGTGGAATTCCGGAGGGGCGGGGTTTGGGTAGCTGCTGTGCCCTGGATGTCCCTGGCTCCCCGATCTATCTCTGGGGTTTAGGGAGTGAGAT
>NW_021611473.1:0-7182 GCF_004785775.1 Grammomys surdaster | reverse complement strand
CAATAAAATATACAATGAATAATATATACTGAGAGATTCAAACGCTTTAACCTTTTGTATTAAAGCAACAACAAATTTTTTAAGGCCATTAATCATTCTTTGGGGCGAGATTTTTTAATGAATGGCTTCATGGGCTCTCAAAATCACGAGCAATTTTACTTAATGTAAACCTCTCACCTTTACCAGGAGGTAAAGGAACTGTATAAAACAATCTTCTAAATCTATAATAATTTTATATGTATTTACTTGAACGGCAGCTGGAGTAGGCAAGTCAGGCTGTAGTGTCTCATTAGTTTTATAAATCTTAAATTTGAACTTTGTTTTTTGGATTAATTGAATAACTCCTTTTAGCTGAGTGAAGTATCAGATAAAGCCAAGCTGAAGGCAATCTTGTCTTCTAATAATTGTTAAATAGCCCCAGTATCTATCTTTTAAAACCCCTTTTTCCTTCAATTATTAATTTAACATTAGGTCTCTTGTTAGTAATAAGACCTAATACACATCAGAGCAACCAAAGCCGTTTTGTCTTCTATCACACTCAACAATTTTGGCCTGGCCCATAAGCTGTTTTGAATTTCTTTTTTTGAGTCTGAGGCTGACACCTCCCTAAGGAACAAGCAAGGCAATAAACAATTCTAGAAAACACCCTTTTTGAGGCGGGACAGGACAAAAGGAATGTCTGAAATCTAAGCTCTTGCCTCTCTCACTCTGTGTATAGCCTTAATTAAAATGTAAATGTTTTTAATCTTGGCCTGTATCCTGAGGCCTGGCCCAAGGATTATCCTTCCTGTACCAAGGACGAGTTTGTCAGGTAACCTTGGTCACCTGACTGTTGCTCAAGCCTCTGTTCCTGGGACAGTCACTTTAAAAACTATCTAAATTTCCACATTTAAAACACTCCCCATCCCTATGGCTCTGTGTAAGCTATGGCCAGACCCTGATTGTATGAGGGTGTAATTTCATCGCAAAGACGAGTGTATCTAAGTCTGTCTTTGTTTGTATGGTCTGAGAGCTGTGTAGGCAGTTTAACCTGATTAACATCACACTGACCTTGTCTTACAAGCATGTTAAGATCTCAGTCTGCATGCTTGCCTGAGTATTCATCATGGCACTATGATTTTTACTAGTACCACTCCAATCTGAGTTCCAAATCAAGTAATCTCTTGACTGACAGCGCCAGCGCTGCCCACGGTACCGAGCTCGGGCGTAGGCCTGGGGGATTAAAGAAATACTCAGACTCTGGTCATTCATTGTGGGAGAATGCCAATGCCTTTACTGAGCAGGTTCAATATATATACAGCAAGCCAGGGAAGGAAAAATACAAACTCAGGAAAAAACAGGAACTCAACTGGGGGGCAATAGGATGTCAAGTATAAATTCTCTTCCTGGGGCATCATGTATTAGTCAGGATGTGAAAAAGCAGGAACTCAACTGGGAGGCAATAGGATGTCAAGAGTAAATTCCCTTCCTGGGTCACCATGCCTTAGTCAGGATGTTTTGATCCTAGAGGAACCGCAGAATGTTACTTAGTAGACAGCAGCATACGAAAAGGTTCAGCCAGGGCATAGCAGCCCTTTGGGGTCCTACAGGTCCCCCGTTTTTATTTTATAGACGAATAGCGTCTGTCTTAGGTCACCTTCCGTAAATACCAATTACCCGTCATTGGGAATCCCTGCTAGCCTCAGGGCCCCTGTCTTAGGTAGGTAAGGACTGCAAAGGAGTTGCCAGTCATTGACTAACTATTCTCAGTAAATGCTGAACCTAACCTGGGCAGAAGGGTTCTCTCGTGCCAGCAACACGAGCACCTGCTTAGTAACTGCCTGGGACTGGATCTGCTGTCTGTGAAGGCGGCAATATCAATCCTGCTGTGGCTGCCCCAAAGGCTAGGACTCCAAAAGACAAGGACCTCTAGCCCATCCTTTAAGGAGCCTTCTGGCCAGTTTGAGTCCTGCTAGAAACCACTCTCCATAAAGAAGCTGCACACAAGTAGTAACATTAATATTAACATAAAGAAATTGTTGGTTTATTAGAATTAGCAGCAGTTCTTCCAGTAGTCTTGGTGGGAGCTATGACCAGTCAAATCAAGCTGCTTATCCCCATTGACATCCGAATTGCGTGGTTCATCACAATGCTCCAGTAGATCTCCACTTGGGTGAGGCTGCGTAGTGACAGGACGAGGCTGTGTAGTGACAGGGCGCACACAACGCTCAGGAATCCAAACAGGACTTTCAGCATCTTTGGGAAAAACACAAACAGAACCTCTCACCCTGACTAATACAGGGTCAGGGCCTTTCCATATACCTGATGATAATTCTTTCCATTTCACTAAGCCCAGTGTCTTCTGGGATCGTTTCCAATGTCTGTCTGCTGCAGACAATGCATCCTTATCTACTAGTAAAAAATTTAAAATATATAAAATAAAGGATAATCTTGCATGAGGTGAGGTAAACTCCTCCCTTTTTGTTTTTTCAAGATAATTTTTTAAGGTTAAATGTGCTCTTTCCACTATAGCCTGGCCTTGTGGATTATAAGGAACCCCGGTCTTATGGGTAATATTATATTCATCACAAAATTTAATAAAGTACACACTACCATAGGCTGGGCCATTATCAGTCTTTATTTGGCGGGGAACCCCAAAATAGGCAAATGTTTGTAGGCAATGGTTCTTAACATCTCTTATTTTTTCCCCACTGTGAGCTGAGGCAAAAATCATACCAGAAAAGGTATCAATGGTAACATGGACGAAGTGTAATTTCCCAAACGATGGAACATGTGTAACATCCATTTGCCAAATATCATTGGGTGCAAGACCTCGGGGATTCACTCCCAAATTAGGGGAGGATATAAACTGAGCACAGTGAGGGCAATGAGTAACAATATGAACAGCCTGTTCTTTGGTAATATTACAATGAAATTTTAAGGAATTTGCATTAAGATGAAATTTATTATGCATAGCAACAGCTTTATCATAATTAGTGACTAAATTTAAGGCAAGCAAAATTTGTTTGGTGTGAAAATCAGCCTCACTATTACCTTGGGCCAAGGGGCCTGGCAACAATGAATGTCCCCGAATATGACCCACAAACACAGGCAAAGTTCGCTGCCATAAAAGAGCTTGCACCTGCAATAGGCAAGAACAAATCGAAGACACAGGTGCCACATAAGAAGCAGTCTCCAAGGGTTCCATAATTTGAGAAACATATACACTATCAGTATATATGTTGCAAGCTTCATCTGGGAACAAAGATAGTGCCAATTGTACGGCCCTTAGCTCTGCTAATTGTGCAGAGCAATTGGTCAACTGTAAGGTCTCAACTTTACCTTGGGAAACAACTGCAGCTCTGCCATTGGAGGATCCATCAGTAAATACTAGGCGAGCCTGATTCAAGGGCTGATTGGAAATAATTTTTGGAAAAACCACCGGATGGAGCTTAAAAAACTGACACAACTTATTATCTGGATAGTGATTATCAAATTGACTATTAATGGTACAAACAAACAAAGCCCAATCAACATAATTTTGAGATAAAATTTGGATCTGATCCTTATTATAAGGGGTAATAAACATGTCTGGTTCTTTACCAAATGTTTGTAGGCTTACTTTATGGGCTTTAAATAACAAGGAAACCACTGCCTGTGGGTAAGACAAAACAACCTTGGAGGGTGAAGCTTGTAAGTGAACCCATAAAATAGGGCCCTCCTGCCAAAAGGCACCTGTTGGGGAATGTTTTGATGCAAAAACCACAAATAACAGTTTCCTTGAATAGTCTACATAATTTAAATGAGCTTGTTCTAAAGCTTCCTGTACCATTTTCAAGCATTCCCTGGCCTCTTCATTCAATTGTCTGGGGGAAGTGGGTGATACATCTCCCTTAAGAATATCAAAGAGGGGTTTTAACTGTCCTGTGCTTAATTGTAAGGAAGGTCTTAGCCAATTTATGTCTCCTAACAGTGTTTGATAATCATTTAAAGTTTTCAGAGTATCTATTCTAATTTGTAACTTTTGAGGTCGAATTCCCTTTTGTAATAATTCATGTCCTAAATATTGATATGGAAAATTCTTTTGAACCTTCTCGGGGGCAATAACCAACCCAACGGCTTGCAAGTCATTTTGCAGTTTGGCATAGGCCTCATAAAGCTCTTTTTCTTCCCTGGCTCCAAGTAGAATATCATCCATAAAATGAATTATATACATGTACGGATGTCTTCTCCTTAATGGTTGAAGAGCAGTTGCCACATAGACTTGACACATGGTGGGACTATTAGCCATCCCTTGGGGTAGCACCACCCAATGATATCTATGGGATGGTTCCTTAAAGTTGACTGAGGGAATACTAAATGCAAAGCGTTCGCAATCCTGAGGATGCAAGGGTATGGTAAAGAAACAATCCTTCAAATCTATCACTAACATGTGCCAATTTTTTGGAATAGCAACTGGTGTGGGCAATCCAAGTTGAGTAGCCCCCATTGGCATCATAGTTTTATTAATTTCCCTTAAATCTTGTAATAATCTCCACCTTCCTGATTTTTTCTTAACAACAAATATAGGAGTATTCCAGGGGGATGTAGACGGGACAATATGTCCAGCCAAAAGTTGTTCTTGTACTAATAAATGAGCTGCCTCCAATTTTTCCTTAGATAAGGGCCACTGTTCAATCCACACGGGCTCGTTGGATTTCCATGTGATTGGTAATGGTTTAGGAGGCTCCACAGTGACCCTTAATATAAATTTCCTATTCCAGTTTTGTCTTTTTGGTGTCTGACTATCTGACATCCTTCGGCAACACTATGGGGTCTTCCTTGTAAATATTTCCCTAATCCCTTCCCAGGAATATATCCTTGCTTTTTCATCATGCCCTGAACTGGCTGGGTTGTGAGAACAGCTCCCATGTCATTAAGTACATCTCGACCCCATAAATTAATGGGGAGATGTTCCAAGACAAATGGTTGAAACCATCCTTCATGTCCTTCCTCATCTTGCCATTTTAAGATCTTACTACTCTTGAGGGGTGCGGCAGCTGTCCCCACGCCTTGTAAGGTGGAAGAGGACCTATCCAGGGGCCAGCTACTAGGCCAAGATGTTTTTGATATCACAGTAGTATCTGCACCAGTATCTAGAATTCCTTTCATAGGCTTTCCATCAACCCAAAGGGTAAGGGTAGGGCGGTCCTCGAGGGTAGAAACCCAGAAGGCAGCAGTCCCTGTGGACCCAAATCCTTCATCTCCTCTAGTATCCTTGATTGCAGCATGTTTAGTGGGTAACTGTGGCAAGAGAACTAGCTGAGCAATTCTATCTCCCTGGGGAATAACTACAACTCCCCTATCCACAGTAACCATAATTTTAATTTCCCCAGTAAAATCTGAGTCTATTACTCCTGGAAGGATCCTAATTCCCTTCAACAAGGCACTGCTGCGTCCTAGGAGAAGGCCTACACTCCCTGAAGGGATGGGGCCATACACTCCAGTACCTAATGACTGAGGGCCCATTTGAGGTGTCAATACTGCTCTGGTGGAGGAGTGGAGGTCCAATCCTGCACTTCCTGGGGTACCTCTGACAAGGTCTTTGACATAAAGGGGTTGGTTTGAGGCACAAACTGAACTGGAGTAGGGGTAACACTGGTGTTCATGGCTCCGTACACTTTGGTTTGTGGGCCCCGGAGCGGGCCCCGCTGCCCGTTTCCCGAAGCCGGGAGAGGGCGGCCGTCAACATCTGATTTTGACCTGCATTCATTACTCCAATGGTGTCCTCTTCGGCATCGAGGACACAGGCCAGGACCTGTAATCCCCTTGTTTCCTGGACAATCCTTCTTAAAATGTCCAGCTTGGCCACATCCATAGCAAGTTTTATTCTTGCTAGATCCCTTCTGCACAGCAGCTGCGAGTACTTGTCCCATAATAAAATTTCCATCAATTTCCTTGCAAACTCTAATATAATCATCTAAGGTTTTTGATCTATGTGGTCTAATTGCTTCTTTGCACCATTTATTAGCATTTTCGAAAGCTAACTGTTTTACTACGGGCATGGCGGTATCAGCATCCCCAAACAATTTTTCTGCTAGCTGAAGTAGTTTATTCACAAATTCTTCAAAGGGCTCAGGAGGTCCCTGGACCACCTTGGATAGTTGACCTCCAGCCACCTTATTAGGCAAGGCCTTCCAGGCTCTAACGGCCGCAGTGGCAATTTGGGCATAAACGGCAGGATCATAATGAATCTGCTGATGGAGAGCAGCATATTGTCCTGATCCAGTGAGCATTTCCAAATTTCTTTGGGGCTGCCTTGCCTGTGCATTTAATGTTGCCAAGCTAACACATTGCTCCTGATAGTCTCCCCTCCACAGTAAATAGTCTCCCCCACTCAACGTCGCACGGCACAGTTGCTGCCAATCTCCTGGTGTTAAATTGAAGGTGCTATAGGACTCAAGAATTGCCAAGGTAAAGGGTGCCAAGGCCCCGTAAGAAGAAACCGCTTCCTTAAGGCTCTTTAATTCCTTAAAGGACAAAGGCACATGCTGCCTAAGCATTTGCCCGGGGCCATTGGGGTGAGGGACTTCCATTACAGGGTAAGCATAGTTGGAACCTGTTTTAGAAAAAATCACCCCCTTCTTAGGGATGGGTTCCACTACCCACCAATCCTTCTGGGAGCATTCATCATATGCTGGAGGAGCAGTGGCCTCCAGAGAGTCCACAAAAGGGTTTTTACTAGGAGGTCTCTCTCCTTTCCAATCCATTCCCTTTCGGACCTTACATTTCTTTAATCTTTCCTTTAAATAAGCTATTTCCTTTTCTAAAGTTTCTTCCTCATCCTCAGAGCTGGAGCTATTCTCCACCTCATACAAGGATTCCTTACCTGCATCATCCTGTGTCAATACACGTAGAAAGGAACTCACAATTCCCATGGCGCGATCAAAGCTCACACTCTCATAGCGCTGCTTTCGGTTTAATCCTGCGCCGCTTCTCCAATACGTTCCACTCTCCGAACCAGTCCAGCCGGCTCCTTCCAGGAACGTCCCGTCAGGTTCTCCTCTCTTTCCCGATCTCAGTGGAACCTCCACTTGACAACGCCAGCGCTGCCCGCGGTACCGAGCTCGGGCATAGGCCTGGGGGATTAAAGAAATACTCAGACTCTGGTCATTCGTTGTGGGAGAATGCCAATGCCTTTACTGAGCAGGTTCAATATATATA
>NW_021611472.1:0-7870 GCF_004785775.1 Grammomys surdaster | reverse complement strand
TCATATCTGGGCCAGACCTGCCCGCTTCTCTGTCTTCCGTTCGCGCTCACCTTTCTGATCAGCTCCGGGAACTGAATGACATTCTCCGCCTTCAGGATCAGGTCGCGCGCCTTTCAGTTCTTTGTGCACCCCAGCCTTCCTTGCGCTTGGCTTTTCCGGTTACCCGCTCCGGCCATGGGTCCTCAGACCCTGCTCCGGACCCCCAGCCCTCTTCCACAACTAACCAGGGGTCCCCGCCCATGAATCCCGCGCCCCCTACGGGTGACCCTCCCCCGGGCCCAGTTCATGATTCCTCGGACGAGAGTGCTTCAGAGGAGGGAGGAAGCGAAAGCGAGGAGGAAACACCCGCTCCCCCGGACGCTCCCGTTCCTCCTGCGCCTGCTCCCCCCGCCACAGTCTTTAAAAAGCTCCGTTTTAAACAACTCAAAGATTTGAACTCGGCGGTCCGTGATTATGGACCGAACGCCCCCTTTACGCTGTCTCTCCTTGAAAGCCTGGGTGGCGGTGGCTATTTGACCCCCAATGAGTGGTTTTCAGTCGCCCAGGCCGTGCTAACTCGTGGCCAGTTCCTTTCCTGGCAGGCTGATTGGGCTGATCGCTGCCGCCAGCAGGCTCGGAGTAATCTCTCCTCGGGCCGCCGCCCCGCTTCGAAGTGGACTCTCAATAAACTTTTAGGGAGGGGCAAGTATGCCACAGATCAGAGGCAACAGAAATTCTCTTTGGGCCTTCTGGCCCAAAGTTCCTCGGCCGCCATGAGTGCCTGGAGAGCGATTCCTATGAAGGGTTCAGTCCTTTCCCCTTTAACGAAGGTTACTCAGGGGGCTAATGAGGAGTTCTCAGAATTCATCGCTCGCCTCCTGGAGGCAGCAGAGAGAACTTGGGGGACGGGTCAGGAGAACAACAAACTCCTTTTGCAATTGGCTTATGAGAACGCCAATTTAGCGTGCAGGACCGCCCTCAGGGGCAGGTATAAGGACAAAGACCTAGATGAAATGATTAAACTCTGCAAAGATGTAGATCCCTTCGCTCAGAAAGTCTCCCAGTCTATAAATCTGGCTGTGGGTGCTGCTACTGGCGCCGCCCAGAATCATACATCCTGCTTTCGGTGCGGCCAAACTGGCCACTTTGCTCGCCAGTGCCCCTCAGATAGAGCCCTCCCCCAAGCGGGGAGAGAGCGCCCTTTGCCTTCTGCCCTCTGCCCTCGCTGCAGGCGGGGTAGACACTGGGCTAATACCTGTCGCTCTAGGACTGATGTTCTGGGCAACCCCCTTTCTCCCCTTCCGGGAAACGGAGTGAGGGGCCAGCCCCGGGCCCCTCAACCAGTCACCTTCCTGCCGGCCTCGGGGAACAGCCAGGCGGGGCCACGCCAGACCCTTCAACAGCAGCTCCCAAGCCAGTCACAGCCCTCCGCCGGGCTACCCCAGGGAGCGGGGGAATGGACCTCTGTGCCTCCACCGATACAATATTAGAGGCGGATAAAGGAGTCCAGATAATTCCCTCAGGGGTCTTTGGCCCCCCTCCGCCTAAAACTTACTATCTCATCTTGGGCAGAGCTTCTGCCACGCTCCAGGGCATCACTGTCTTCCCCTCGATTGTTGATAATGACTATGTGGGAGAGATTAAGGTTTTGGCTGCAGGCTCCCGAGGCCCCATCCATATTCGCCAGGGACAGCGCCTTGCACAGGCCCTTCCCCTCCCATTGGACACGACCTCGCCTTCACTGGGCTCATCCCGGGGCGCCTCCACCCCGGGGTCCTCAGATGTCTATTGGGTTCAAAGAATTTCACAAGAACGCCCACAATTAAAACTTAAGCTTAATGGGAAAGCCTTTGTGGGCATTCTGGACTCTGGGGCTGACTCCACAGTTATCTCCCAGGCCTCTTGGCCCCCTTCCTGGCCCTGCCAGCCCTCTCTGACCCACCTCCAAGGCATTGGCCAGTCCACCAATACCCTCCAGAGTTCCCAATTGCTAACCTGGGAGGACCCTGAGGGCAACTCTGGACACGTCAGACCTTTCATTGTTCCAGGCCTCCCTATCAATTTGTGGGGCCGAGACATTTTGAGTCAAATGGGAGTTCTCATGTTCAGCCCCTCTGTGGCTGTCACCCATCAGATGCTAGATCAGGGATTTATTCCTGGCCAGGGCCTGGGTAAAAACAACCAGGGAATTCCTGCTCCCCTTGAGGTCTTGCCAAAGACCTCGCGTTCAGGACTGGGTTATGACTCAAATTTTTCTTGAGGGCCATTGCTCCCCCTGCACTCCAGGCAGACAGGATCACCTGGAAATCAGATCTCCCTGTCTGGATTGACCAATGGTCCCTTCCTCAACACAAGCTCACTGCGGCCATGCAGTTGGTGCAGGAACAGCTAGATGCTGGCCACATTGAGCCTTCTACCTCTTCTTGGAATACCCCTATATTTGTGATCCAGAAAAAGGGGGGTAGGTGGAGACTGCTCCAAGACCTCAGAGAAGTTAATAAGACCATGGTTCCGATGGGAGCCCTCCAGCCTGGCCTCCCCTCCCCTGTGGCCATACCTAAAAGATATTACAAAATGGTCATTGATTTGAAAGATTGCTTCTTCTGCATTCCTCTACACCCAGAGGATAGCAAGCGCTTTGCTTTTAGTCTTCCCATTGTTAACTGCATTGGACCATCTCCCCGGTTCCAGTGGAGGGTCCTGCCCCAGGGCATGGCTAATAGTCCTACCCTATGCCAAAAATTCGTGGCGCAAGCCATTGACCCCTTCCGCCTTCAACATCCCGAGTTGTACATCATTCATTACATGGATGATATCCTTCTGGCCGGTCCTTATGAGACTGCCCTACATGGGACAGGCCAGCAGCTGATCACTGCTCTCCAGGACCTTGGGCTACAGATAGCCCCCGAAAAGGTCCAGCTTCAGCCTCCCCATTTATTCTTAGGCTTTGAGCTTCACCCTTCTAAGATTCTTTCCCAAAAGATTGAGCTCAGAAAGGACTCCCTGCGCACACTTAATGACTTTCAGCGCCTCCTGGGAGATATAAATTGGCTACGCCCCTACCTGAAGCTGACCACTGGAGAACTTAAACCTCTTTTTGACATTCTTCAGGGAGATTCAGATCCTTCTTCCCCCCGCACACTGACCCTTGAGGCCGCCTCCGCCCTTGCGCGTGTGGAGAAGGCTATTCAACAACAGACTGTTACTTATTATTCTCCTGCTTCCCCTTTGTGGCTGTTGATCCTCCCCACTGTGTTCGCCCCCACAGGACTCTTATGGCAATCCAAGCCTTTATATTGGCTCCACCTGCCTGCCACCCCCGCTAAGGTTTTGCCCACCTATCCGTCCCTGGTGGCACAAATAATAAAACTAGGAAGAGAGACTTCCCTCAAACTTTTTGGTAGAGACCCTGACATTGTCAGCCTCCCTTACAACGCTGCTCAGGTCAAATGGCTCTTACAGACTTCAGATGACTGGGCTGTCAATTGTGTCTCGTTTCAGGGAAAGATAGACAACCACTATCCTTCTGATAAGCTTATACAGTTTCTTGAGCACCAGGCAGTGGTCTTCCCTAGGATTACCAAAAACTCTCCCATTCCCCAGGCATCTCTAGTCTTTACAGATGGATCCTCCTCCGGGATTGCAGCCTTTCATCTCGATGGACGGGTTTCTAGAGTCCAAACAGAATTTTCCTCGGCACAGTTGGTGGAGTTGGTTGCAGTTATTCAGGTCTTTAAGGCTCTCCCAGACCGTGCCTTTAACCTGTTTACTGATAGTGCATATGTGGCTCAGTCAGTGCCCCTATTGGAAACTGTTCCTTTTATTAGGCCATCCACCAATGCCTCCCCACTTTTTTCTGAGCTACAGAGGCTAATCCTGGCCAGATCACACCCGTTCTTTGTGGGACACATACGTGCCCACTCTGGCCTCCCTGGACCCCTTAGTGGGGGTAATGACCTTGTCGATAGGGCCACCAGGGACTCTCAAACACCTCTGGTGACGCTGGCCACACTCCCTGATGCCGTCCAGAGGGCACAGGAGGCTCATCGACTCCACCACCTGAATGCCCAGACCCTCCGGCGGCTGTTCTCCATCACCAGAGAGCAAGCACGCCAGGTTGTCCGCCAGTGTCCAGGCTGTCTTACCCTCCTGCCTGAGCCCCATTTGGGGGTGAACCCCCGAGGTCTTACTCCAGGGGATTTGTGGCAAATGGATGTTACCCATTTTGCCCCCTTTGGTAAACTTAAATACATTCATGTCTCCATTGACACCTTCAGTGGCTTTCTCTGTGCTTCACTACAGGCTGGAGAGGCCACCAAACATGTTGTTAATCATTTGATCTCCTGCCTTGCCTATGTAACCTTGCCCAAGGTTCTTAAGACTGACAACGGCTCTGGATACACGAGCACTGCCTTTAAACAGTTTTGTGCTCAGCTCAACATTAAACATATCACAGGCATTCCCTATAACCCTCAGGGGCAGGGAATTGTTGAAAGGGCACATCAGTCTCTAAAAAACATGCTCTTAAAGTTGCAACATTCAGGGGGCATTCTCTACCCCCAAAAGGGAAATTGTAAGGCGTTACTAAACCATGCCTTGTTTGTCCTCAATTTCCTAACCCTCGATGAGAGGGGCAGATCTGCTGCAGACAGGTTCTGGCACCCTTCCACAGCGGAGTCCTATGCCAGGGCCTTGTGGAAGGATCCACTTACACATAGGTGGAATGGCCCCGACCCAGTCCTGATCTGGGGGAAGGGACATGCGTGCATCTATGACTCCAAAGAACAGAGTGCACGCTGGCTACCAGACAGACTGATAAAAATAATGGACTCTTCTCCTAAAAATTGTGACCCCCTTCCAGGGAACCCCCCTGAGAACGCCTAAATGTGCTCTCTTGCAGGAGCCCCAAGGATGCTGCTATCCACCTCGCTCCTGGCGACTTGGACCTTGGTTGCTACAGCCATCAACCTGCCTCACAATCCTTATATGGTGTACAACTTCACTTGGGTGATCATCAATCAAGCCGGAGACATGGTCAACTCCAGCTCCTCCCTTGGTACCTCTCCCCATTGGCCCGTCCTCCACATCGACCTTTGTGCTCTGGCTGTGGGGGCTGATCCATATTGGGGGCTGGAAGACCAGGTCTGGCCCCTGGAGGGGGCCCCCAATCTTCCTGAGCGAGACACAACAAAATTCGAACCCTGTCGTTCGGCCCCAGGGCGCTCTACCCTCCACAACTTTCTTAGAAGGGGAATTTATGTTTGCCCTGGTCCCCGTCACCGCCCTCATGGCACAGGCTATCGGTGTGGAGGGGTTGCAGACTTTTTTTGCGCTTCATGGGGATGTGAAACCACGGGAGACACATACTGGAAGCCTTCATCCTCCTGGGACTATATCACTGTCAACCGCTCTGCCATGCCCGGTAACCCCTACATGCTTTGCCGTGGCTGGTGCAACCCCATATCCATTTTCTTCACCTCATCGGGCCAGTCCCAAGATTGGACAGGCTCGGGGTACACCTGGGGTCTCCGCGCCTACTTTAAGAGCTGGAATCCAGGACTCCTCTTTACCATTAAGCTCCTTAAAGAAATCCCCAACAAACATCAGGCTGCTCTAGGCCCAAATCCTGCCCTGCGGCAGCCCGCTCCTCCTCCCGCTCGACGCCCTACCAGTCCCCTCCTCCTTCCCCATGCCTCAGCTGTCCCTCTGGTCACTCTTTTTCAGCCCACCATTCCCGGGGGACCCCCTCGCTCTGCAGACCTTATTGTCTCTCTGGCCAATGCTTCCCTTGAAGCCATGCGCGTGGCTAATTCTTCTGCTTTTCCTGAGTGTTGGATGTGTTTTGACCCTACCCCACCATTTTATGAAGGCATTGCGACCTTCGCAGACCCCCAGTTTACCAACAACTCCTTAACCCTCCTTCCCCTCCCAAACCCTGAGGGTGGATTGACCCTAGCCTCTATCTCTGGCATGGGCACCTGCCTGCTTGGGCCCAAGATGCTTCCCCCTAGAGATCTTTTCCCTGTTTGCAATCAGATTCTCACTATCAATACAACCTATCTGTATGTGGTTGCGCCTAATAATACCCTCTTTGCCTGCTCAAATGGACTGACCGCTTACATCTCCACCTCCAGATTCCTTTCCCATGATTATTGTGTTGTTGTTACCGTCCTCCCTCAATTTTTTGTTTATGAGCCCGAGTCCTTCCTACGCTTCTTTGAATCCGGGGTCCCACACAGAGACAAGAGAGAGCCTCTGACTGCGCTCACCCTCTCAGTCATCCTGGGTCTGGGTGCAGTCGGGGCAGGAACGGGTATTGCGTCCCTTGTAAGGAATGACCAAAATTTTGCCCACCTTCAGTCTTTAATTGATCAGGACCTTGGTCACCTGAGAGAGGGCATCCAAGACCTCACTGAGTCAGTGGCCTCCCTTTCCGAGGTGGTCCTCCAAAACCGACGAGGACTTGACCTACTCTTTTTGAAGGAGGGGGGATTGTGTGTGGCCCTTAGAGAAGAGTGTTGCTTTTACTCAGATAAGACAGGTTTGGTGAAAAACAGTTTAGAGAAAGTTAAAAAGAGCCTTGAAGAGAGAAAGAAAGCAAGAGAACAACAAGAATCTTGGTACAAAAATTGGTTTTCTACCTCCCCTTGGCTTACTACCCTGCTGCCCACTATATTGGGGCCCCTTGTTGGTATTCTTTTGCTTCTCTCCTTTGGCCCTTGGGCTTTTAATCGCCTCACAAGTTTTGTTAAAAACCAGATAGATTCCACAGTTAAAAGACCAGTTGAAGTCTACTACCATCAGCTAAAAGCAGAGGACGACACCGAGGCTGTCGCCCATGTGGTGGTGACACAACCTGAAGATGAAGATGTGGGGCCAGCGCGCCCCTCCCTTGGCCGGCCTCTTAACTTTCGGGCCCTACAGGGGAGCTCCTGGCTCTCTTGGCTGACCTTCCGTATCCCTAGATAATTGAAGACAGGCGTCTCTACTCCACCCCGTTTAATTGGCTTGCCCCTGCTATTGCTTGAAAGAACCTCCCAATAGCTGCCTCGACAGCTGCATCCCGGCCTTGGCCTAGCTACATCCCAGCCTTGGCCTAACTGCAAGCCTGGCACTAAACAGGACGCGACCTCATAGCCCCTGCACTCTGAGGACTTGCTTCCATTGCACCAGGAGTGGGTATGAGGATCGCAAGGGGACCAGCTCTTGCACCTCACGGGCCTTAGCTGCCATTGCACGTGAGAGAGTGGTCTCCCCTTCTCCTTCATGACCACGAACTTGGTCTTGACAGACAGCCAAGACTGTCTACCAACGGTGCCTCTCAATGGCCTTGCTGCCCTTCTGGGACCGCGAACTGCCTACGGCCGGGATGCCCTCCCAAATTCGCCCATCCTTGAGTTTCTTCCTCTAAAAGATGCCCTCTTTAGTTTACAGGGAAGGGGGAGATGTCAGAGACCAGGACCCCTAACAGGGACCCCTGCCAGCCTTCCCCCTCGCCTGGAAACCGAAGCCTTGTCACCCACCTACATCCTGTTCAGTTGAATACCTTGACTATGCCTCATCCTGCTGAAAGCTGATGCACAAAGAGATAGCTACTTCTGAGAAAAGCCCCTAACCACAAAATGTTCTAGGGCACAGGCCAAGAAGAAGCTGTACCTTTCCATGACCCCACCTGCCTTCCCCCTCCCCTAACCCGAGCTTGTTATAAAAAGCTTGCCTTTTTTAAAATACACGGCTCTTGACAAGCAACCGTTTGCTTGGGTCCTTCCTTTCTCCCGCCCGTTTCTCTTCCAGGTTTTGGTTCCCCTCGCCCCCACGAATAACCGAGTCCCGCAGGCCGGGACAGTAGATGATTTCTTAAAACATGACATTAAAAACCTACAGACCTATA
>NW_021611471.1:0-8049 GCF_004785775.1 Grammomys surdaster | reverse complement strand
AGCAACAGGAAAAGGATTTGCATGTGAAGCATGGCTTCTGCCTTCAGACCAGAACATGAGGAACAGGTTATTGTGTATATTGCACAGTGAAATAGGACAGGTAATAGCTACATCACAGATTAAAGTTTTAGGGGGTTTGTTGTAGGGGAGAACTTTAATGAAGAGGTGATACAAACAGGGTGAGTGATTTTGTAATTTCCCAGCATGTATTAATTCATGTATGTGAAGAAAAACAGACCAGATTGATGGGGGTGTACAATTTGGGTATGTTAACTTGAGCCAGTGGATATTGAATTACCAATTAGGACACTATCCTGTGGAGATATGTGGAATGCTCACTGATACAGTTAAGTCAGCTCAGAAATTTGAGACGCAAACCATTGATTGTGCTGTCTGTCAGCAGTAACATTGCACATAGGGGCAAGGTCTTATTAATGCCATTCTCCCTACTAGGGAACACCTGCTCTTTTTCAAAGTTAGTATACCAATGTATTTTTTTCAAATATATTTATCCTTTTAAGAAGACAATTGTTGGTGTTGCTTTTTGAATTTCATTTTCTTTATGTATCACTGCTCTAATCTCTTGTTTGTTTCTATTCTCCAAAGTTTCCTCATCATTAAGAATTTCATTCCTTTTGCTCAGAGGCTTTGATATTTGTTTCTGTTTAGAGCAGTGTCTTCTATAGCTGAGACTTTGGTCATTATATGTAGTTAAGGCTTGTTTTGTAAGAGTAAAAATTAAGAACAACTTGGCAAAGATCACAGGACAGCTTGCTGAGCTTGCTGAGAATAGACATAATAAAAATATCAAGCCCCTCTAGGGACGAGGGGACCAGAAATGGAGAAACAACCAAAGACATATCTTGACCAGTCTAAACATGCCCAAGTGAGTAATGGGCCACCTGGTGTTTATCCTAGAAGGTCTGAGGCTTCATGGTCAAAAATAGTGGGCCATCCAGCCTGTCAAAATGATTGCTTACTCAAAGTGCTGATGTTTGAAATATCCAATTATATGTAACTGCGCCAGAATTTCCTGCTTTTCTCTTCCCCCTTGTGCCTCCCCCTATAAAAGTTCTAAACTTTCTGGGGTCTTCATTGAAATTCTCTCCCCTGCGTGGGATGAGTTTTGATCCAAGTGCCCTTGTTAGTAAACTGCCATTTGCTATTTTACATCATGTCAGTCTCTCGTGTATCCTTGGGTGTGCGGTGATTGGGACTTGAGTTGGGGTCCTCTTTCTGGGTCCTTACACTTTAAAGACTTAATCCTGTCTCTGCTGCACTATGCCTTCAAGTCAGTCATACATCTCCTTTCAGGCTGGGCCCTACTGTTCAGTGTGAAGGAAAAGAAATTAGTGAATGAGTGTCCCCTAACCTCCATGTTTTTTTTTTTTTTTTTTGTGTGTGTGGAAATTACAAATAAAGAGGGACCTGTGTAACAATTGTGTTTCATTGAAAAACTCTGAAGCTGGTGTAGTCAGAGTACAGAAAGGCTCTGGAGGAAAGAAAGCAGGAGGTTTCCTGGTTTGACAGTAGTTGGCTTTAGTAATGAGTACTCAGGTAACCAATTTTAAATGGTCAGTAAAAGTACAAACTGGCCATTTTGGGAAGTTCACAGACCAGGGCAATCAAGAATTGGGATGTGGAACTGAATTTATTTCTAGAAACCAAATTTCTGTAGTTACACTAGCTCAACCAGCACGGAAGATCTGTACAAACTGGTGTCACTGTGCATAACAGGATTGTTATATTTTTTTCTGAAAGTGCACAACTTGAGAGAAAAGGTATGAATAATATTTGGTGAGCACTAATACATATGTCTAGTCCTTGAACAATATTGAACCATAAAGCCTGTTCAAATTTTTAAGTAATTTTTGAGATTATTACTAATCATTTGAACCTACTCACTGCTTCTTACTGCTAAGTCCTAAACCCTGGGACAAATGGCTGAGGTGCCTTTCTACCAAAGAAAAGCAGAAGTGCCTGTAAGTCCTGCATGATATTCCTCAATTCCTACCTGTTACAAGGTGTGCCCAGTAGAATTGCCCTCTAGCCCAGGGGTTGGTCTGTCTCTCAACTGCCTTTCCTTGTGTAATCCAACCATTTTGTTAACTGGTGTTTTTTATCTATCATTTACCCTCCTGAATGATAGGCTATTTCTCTTCACTGGTGATAGGTTATTCCTTTGCCTTTGAAATAATCCAGTTGAATCCAGATTAGATTACATTAAATGCAGGTTTATTGGGGAAGTCACTTTGGGAGGGGTGGCATGAGGGGAAGAGAAAGACTGAAAGGGTGTATGCACAGACAGAGAAGGGAAGGAAAAGAGCAAGAGGTGACCCAAATGTCTGGATTGTATAGGAAAGAGCCTCCATGAGAAGTCATCCCAGCCCCTAGGCTGGAAAGTTCAGGGAACTTTGGGGCAGGTTATGCCAGATATGGAATGAGGGGTGCTGGGAGTACCTGGAGGCCAGATCTGCTATAATATGTAAAATATACACCTCAGCCCCTTGTCTAGAACACTGACCTCATGATCTGATTCTACTCTCTACCCTCTACCCTCTTCTCTCTCCTTACTTGGCTTGGATCATGGCCACTCTGAAATTTCCAAGATGCCCCTATGTCTTGCTATGCTTTCCCATTTATCTATAATAATATGTCTACTACACTGTAACAAGGAGAAGCCATGCCTTTTCATTTCTTTTGTTTGTTTGTTTGTTTGTTCTTCGAGACAGGGTTTCTCTGTGTAACCCTGGTTGTCCTGGACCTCACTCTGTAGACAAGGCTGGCCTTGAACTCAGAAATCCACCTGGCTCTGCCTCCCAAGTGCTGGGATTAAAGGCGTGCACCATGACTGCCCAGCCATGCCTTTTCATTTCCCTTTTCACTCACCTCTCATTGACCAATTCTTGCTTTCAAATTGATGGCCACAATTTGCTTTAATTGTGGTTACTGTTTGATTTGACAGAAGTTTGGCTACAGGACTTCCCAGCTACCAGGTAGAGATGGCTCCACTGTAATATTGAGTATGTAATGTGCATACAAAGGACTCTGTGCCTTGGAAGAGTAACAGGAAGTACTCTGGGAGACTGGAAAGTTCTACTAAAATACAAATTTCCCAGAGTAAGGCTCTGTCTGTCCCTAGGGTGGAAGGGCAGAACTTGGAAGGCCTCAGCTGTCTGAATCATTTGATCTCTGATCCCCTAGTAGAGGAGCTACTTCTGTCCTAAGGCCCAGCTTGGTTTTCTAAGCTAACGAGGGGCTCTGGGCAGGCCTGGCAATCAGAAGCACCAGTGGGAGTTAGCTTGCAGGTTCTTTCCAGGACTGTCCTGATAGAGCTGTAGAGAGCAGCAAGGGAGACCACGAGCCATGTCATGGTGAGTATGGGGGGCACTGTCCCCAGGCCAGGAGGTCTACTGAGTCTTAATCTGCTTGGATTGAAATAGCCAGTGGGTGAGACTGTGGTTCAGTTGGTCCATGTGTTGACTTTGGCAGAGGCCCTTGGCCTTTTACCCTACCTGAGTGTGGATTCCCTGGATGAGTGGGTGAAAGGGTGGATGGGATGAGATGTGACAGCAAGACACTGAAGCCCTGGCAGTGAAAATCTTATAATATCACTTTCCACTGTGCACACACAAGCATTGCTTTGCTGTGCGGTAGGAAGACATACAGGAAAACTGAAGGTCTGGTTTCTAGAAGGTTTGAATTCATTTCTTATTCAGTTTTGTGTGACAACTTTTATAAATAGTTGTGAAATTAGTAGAAAGGAGGTGATGGGGATCATCCTTTGGTAATACTTGATCAGAATCCTTTCACCTTTCCACTAACACCATGTACCTTGGCATGATTCAGGGTAGAAAAGGAGTTGCAGAGATGCAGAGATTTCCTAGGTGTGCATGGTGGTGGAAAAGTGTTATACTTGAGGTAACAATTCTTTGATTCTTGATTCTTGATTCTTTTTTGAACAATTTATTTATTTTATTGTCTATTTATTTTTTTATTTATTTATTTTTATGGATGTGAGTACACTGTGGCTGTCTTCAGAAGCACTACAGGAGAGCATCAGATATCATTACAGATGGTTGTGAGCCACCATGTGGTTGCTGGGAACTGAACTCAGGACCTCTGGAAGAGCAGTCAGTGCTGTTAACCACTGAGCCATCTATCCAGCCCTTTCTCTATACATTCTTATACTACCATGTTTATGTGTGTCTACAGTATACAGAGTTCTCTTGAAATGACAGACTTGCTATGAATCCCAGAAATGTCTTCAGCATATTTTCCAGGCACTTGAAAGTAACTTAAAGAAGTATCAGAATTCTCATGCTTGTTCCATTTAGATTCACGGTGGCCTAAATTATTAAATAACCTAACTTCTCATTAGTAGATGACAACCTGCATGCCTCAGGAGGACCCTGAGCTATATGAACAAAGACAAAGCAATGGTTAGAGGATTCTACACTTATAAAGGATTATACTCTCACAATCAGTGCTGTATCCCTTACAAAACAGCATGTAATTACAGCTTAGGCACTGTCAATCTGCCCAATTCTTTCTCCCATCTGATTTTAATATGTAATGCACTCTCATTCGTCAGGTGAACATTAGAGTTACAGCCACTTTGTCTACACTGCCGGTAGCAATAGAAAATGAAGGGCAGAAAGAACACAAAATCTAGCTGACAAAATCAACTTTAAAGGGTTGTTATAACATTTTTTAGTTAATTTATGATTTTTTTGTAGCAAGAATAGTTTCAGAGATGAAAAGCAAATGTGCTCTTATAGAAAGGATACACTAAAAACAAAGACTTGCTTTATTTTGATGGTCTGAGAGCTTTCTGCCAGTGAAACATATTGCATGAAAAAGGGAAAATGACATTAAGAGACAGACTGACTTGTTTTGTTTGAATTTAAAGAATGATAATAAATTATATTTGAATCAAAATGTAATAGTCTTTGTAATAGTCATTTATGGTCTTTTTTATGTTGATTTGTTTGTTTTTTTTCTTTTTTATCAAGAGCCAAACTGAGATAGTGACACTTTGATTCTTGTTTTGAAGAATGTGTATAGACATTTAGCATTTTTATATATCAGTTTGTATATGTTTAACATAATATAAAATTAATGTAGACATACTGTATGATATCACATATGTCATTTATTTTTATACTTCTTTAAACATAAGTTTTCCTTAAAGAGAAGCAAAGCTAATCTTTTGGAATTAAACGACCAGGAAACTCTGTAATTCCACAATCCAAAATCATGAGAACTCATACAAGAAAATAACCTGGACTTGTTTCCTGCATGATACAGATTTCACATTGCTGAGAGCAAACTTGATTTAAGAGATGTAGACAGGGCCCAAAAATGAGCTTATTATAAACTCCTGTGTGATGCTCACTTTCTAAACAGGCAGAATGAGAACTGGATCTGTCAAAGTCATTCCTCCCTGGGCTTCCTAATTTTATGTCTCCATGTTCATTATTGCTTCCCTCCTTTGCATTTACAATTAGGAAAATTGAATTAATGTTTTTAAATTGGACTAAATTCTTCTCTCACACAATGTATTCTGACTGTTTTTGCTCCAGGTAATTCTCATAAGTCTAGCCTACTTTCCCTCTTCACCAGATCCACTCTCCCTGCTCCATTTCCTCTTCAGAAAAGAACATACCTCCAGGAGGAGACAGCCAAATAAGACCAAAGACACAAAAGGCAATAGACCTCATACTGAGTCTGGACAGGGCAACACAATTGGAGAAAAAGAAGATGAAAGGGTTTATGGCTACATGGGGAGAGCAACAATACCAACCAACCAGATCTCCCAGGGTCTAAACCACAAACCTGAGAGCAAACAGGGAGGGACCCATGGCCCCAGCTGTATGTGTAGGAGAGGATGACATTGTCAGTCATAGGTGGGTGAGGAAGTCCTTGGTCCAGTGAAGGCTGGATGTGGGGTAAATCGTGGGTGTGGAGGTGGAAGGGGGAGCGTAGCTGGGGGCATATCCTCATAGAAGCAGGAGGAGTGGGGGTGCTATAGGGAATTCCTGCAGTGGGGAGATTGGGTGAGGGGATTACATCTGAATTCTTAATAAAATATAAAATAAAAGATTAAAAATAAAGAAAAGCAGGAGTATAAAATATCATACCTTTATTTAAATTGCCACATTCCACTTCCTGGTCCCCATATGCTTGATCAAACACATGAATGTATGGTGACCATATTTTAAAGTAGCATAATGCAAAATATATGAGGTTCAAATTAAAAAGTCCAAAAATGTTAAAAGTCCAAAGTTCAAAGTCTCTTCAGAGATTCATCTAATCATGTAACTGTAATCCCCTGTATTTTCAAAACAAATACCACATAACATAGGTTCAAATTCACGGGAAATATACTTCATCATTCCTAAATGCCCTTGTCAGGAAACACTGTACCAAAAGGTGACCAAAAGCCAGGAGGGCATTCTCCAAAATCTGCATCTCCTTGCCTGGTGTCAAAGTGTTCTTCAGATCTCTGACTCCTTTCTGCTTTCTTCACTGCAGCACAATTCTTTCTCTTTGGCTGGTTTTACTCCCTGAAAGGAGTTTTCCTGAGCAGGTGCCCCACAACTCTGGCACCATAAAATCTTGGGGTCTCCAAGGTAACTTCAATATTACACCTTCATGTTCCCGTATCTGGGATCCACATATGATCTTCTGTGCATCATAAAAGACAGTGGGTCATTTCTACAGCTCTTCCCTCTATAGCACTCTAGGTTCTGGTTGACTCCAGTCTGCTGCAGCTGCTGCTGCTGGTCTTTCTACTCATGACATGGCACTGACATCTTCAAAATGCTTGGTCCTCCTGCTGCAACTAGGCTTCACTGCTTTCCTCTAATATACTCCCTTCATGGGGCCAAGCCTTAGCTGTTCTCCATAACACATTCAAAAATGGTGCCTTAAAAATGGTGCTATATTAGAGATATTTACACATAACCAAAACAATCTGCACCATAAGGTGCAATCTTGACTGTCTCTGGAACACAGCTTCATTGTCCTCTCAGAAAACACTCCCCTAAGATTTCACCTCAGTGATGATGGTTTCCTCTTCAACACTGAAAATTTTTTTAACTATAGCTAACCAGTATCAACTGTGTCAGTACTCCCTTCTAGTCTTGCCTCGAAAGACAGAGGCACATGGACAAAGCTGCTGAGTTCTGCTGCTTTCTGGGGCTGGAACATGGCCCTTCTATTACATTATCACCAGCTTTCTAATTTTCAACAACTTCACTGACTAAGCTTGGTGCTACTGGAACTTACTCTGTAGTTTAACCTTGAACTCAGAGGTATAAATGGCTCTGTCTCCTGAATATTGGGATAAAAGGTTTGTGTGTGACACTTTGTCTAAGGATTTCTTTACCTACAACTTGTTCTGGACCAGGATGACTAGAACCAGAAATCTGCTGACTCTCTTCTCCTGGGATTTAAGGCATGTATCACTATGCCTGAATCTAAATACTTCCTTTTAGACCTTAAATTGAAAACACAGAAAAGTAATGACTATCCATCCTTTGTCAATTTGACAGATACTTGTATCTCCTTATGCCCACATGGAAACAAGAACCAGGTAATAATAGTGCCTATCATGATACAGTTCTCCTTCATACAACTTCACATCCATATGTTTAGGTGGATGGAATCTTCCCATAACATGACCATTTCTTTAATACCATCAGATATCTTTCATCACAGGATTTACCTTCATTCAACTTCCTGGTGATCCGTTTCCCTTTGAACCTAACATTTTATATTTTTCCTTTCTAAGATTACTAAGCATAATCAACACAATCACCATGAGAGTATACACAGGCCAAAGGCTATACTTGTCTTTCCTGAGACTTTATTTGTCAATGCAATCAGCATAAACCTCCTTACCTTAGCCTCAAGGACACTCTTCAGACATGGGGAAAAGGTAGCAACATTCTTAAGCAAAAATCATTAAAACTATATACAAAAGTCAAATCACCCGTAGTACATATGTGTGTGTTCCATATTCCTACTAGAATGGACCATTAA
>NW_021611470.1:0-7630 GCF_004785775.1 Grammomys surdaster | reverse complement strand
CTTCCAAGGAGGAACAGGCTCCAGGAAGAGAAACCCAGGCCAGTTTATGTGCGGGGCGCGCGCGTGTAGTCGTCTCGCCGGCGAAACCATTCACACACACACACACACACACACACACACACACCAGAATCCTTCTGTAGAAACACGTTTATTCCCATAAACCAAAATGGTGGTAGAAGACGACCCCCAGTCCTGGGAAAAGCCCTTATATATCCTAGAGCGGCGTAATCATCTCTGATTGGCTGTATACTCGTAGCGCGCCAAACGCCGTGGGATGGGCTTAGCTTTGGCGGGCTACCATGGCACATGCGCAGTTTATTTGTTTACTAGGAAGAACTATGGCTGACAGCGCCACCTAGCGATGGCGGACTTTGCCAGCACCTGCCGCGGCTCCCAACATCTGCCCCTTTTTTGTTTTAAAAAACAGAGGGTGGTAGAGGTCCCTGGGAAGGTTACGTAACTTTCATATTTGGGGGTGTCACGGCGGGTCTGAGTCTCTCAGAGGGTGGTGCTCAAATGTTTGAGGCTTTACAGGGTGCATATACCAGAAGCCCTAGGGTGCAGCGGCTGAGGAATCTGTCTACTGGCTATTTCTTTTTAGATTTGTTAAACAGGCACAGGCCAATGTCCCGTGTCTAGGCTGACTGACATTTCTCCACAGCCAGCACCAAAGAATGGTGAGCTCTCTGGCTAGGCTACGAGGGTCGCGCACCCACACCTGGCATTCTCAGAATGTGCGCCCCAGGTAGTGGTCACTCGTAATGCCTGTCACCGGGTAATATCACCATTCGTGGTGTACCTCTGGCATATGAGATCAGCTTATTCCCGTCGTTGGGATCAATTGGCAGCCGGCCTGGAGGCAAAAGGATGGAGTTATCTAACTGGCTGTTCTTGGCCTGTCTAGTGTGGTACTGGTTATGACTCAAACCCATGGTCGATGGAGCGAATTCCATCTTGGGGGAATAAGCGTTCAAGAACCAACAGTTCAAGACCGTCTCCCTTACCCTACCAGGTGCAATGGAAACAAGTCCTCCGGGTGCAAGGGCTAAGGGGAACAGAAAGAGAAGCAAACACCCATCCCTGTGCAATGGAGTCATCTCTTAGGGGTGCAAGGGCTGTTTGTCTCAAAATTCAGGTACCACAGCTACAGACAAGAATCAACCAGGCCAAGACTCCTCACTGACCCAGTGTAATGGGCAAATCTTCTGGGGTGCAACGCTGATGGCCTAACATTTAGCACCACCACTCGTGGGGGGGAGACTGCTTATAATTGAGGCAGTGATAACCACACTGCAGGGGAAGCCCCTAGTACTTTGGAAGCACCTGTGCAAAAATAGCCTTGTCAAGATTTTGTTGAGCTCTGAGTTTGCAACCAACCAAGGATGAGTACTAATCCACAACTTAGGGTATACCAAACAGGCCTACTCCCACCCACTTAAAAAAGGGAAGAAAAGGAAAAGAAAAGAAGAAGGCTGAAGAATTCTAGGAGGACAGTCCCTCAGTCAGGGACAGATCCACGCGCGTCGAGTTGATGTTCACCACAGCTGCTCTCAATTTTCTGAGTGTCTCACTGAAGTTTTCTGAGCAGTTTCCTGTAAGATACTGAAACAATTTTCTGGACAGATTAGTTACACGAGTAAAGTTTTTATACTGTACACTGGTGATGTAAAGTGTACCCAGTTTTTTCTCACATCTCAATTGGGCTAGTTGAAAGAGGATATCCAATCTCTCTCTCACTAAATCAAGGCGTTGATTAAGGATCATTAGCCCGCCTTTTAGTTGGGTACTGGCGGAGGTTTGAAGGTTAACAGTCTCTGCCACCGTGGCTGACAATTGGGGGTAGTGCCCACCTGAACAGAAGTTGACACAGCAATCTCAGTGGCAGTGGCGGTAACGGCACTAATTAATATCGTCGTCACTATGGCTGCAGTTATACCAAAATCTCTTTTTTGTCTAAATAATGACAGAGTGGAAGGAGTCTCCACGGGGATGGGAACCCATCGCGTGACTCTGGCAACCATAGTGCGAGTGAATCTCTAGAATTCCAACACTGGGACATCCAGCAGGTTTTATTGGTACAATTCTTAAAGGTGGAATTTGATAAAATAAACAAAAATACTAGGAACCTGTATCCCTTGGATCAGTACAAGGGCTATCATCAGAGCCTGGAGGGTCTGTCTGGGTGTCACTTAGTCGTCTCGTCAGCCGCTCTGGTAACCAAAACGGATTGTCTTCTTCCTGTGGAAACACACAGACCGCTCCCCTGGCTCTTAACAAAACAATATCTGGGCCCTTCCATTGTCCGGTCAAAATATCCTTCCATTTCACCATCTCTTTCGGCCTCTCAGGCTCTAAACAGTGACGGTCAGCAGCCGAATGGCCCTGACTGTCCAGATTTAAAATATTGAGGGTAAAAAGTGCTATAGAAACGATGACTCGTGGCACTGAGGGTAGAGTCTCCTCGACTCCTCCCTTTTGTTTTATTAGATAAGACTTAAGAGTGCGATGAGCCCGTTCTATGATGCCTTGTCCTTGAGGGTTATAAGGGAGGCCTGTCAGATGGGTTACCTCCATTTGGCGACAAAACTGTCTAAACTTTTGAGAAGTGTACGATGGCCCATTGTCCGTCTTAAGAATTCTAGGCTTCCCCCAGGCACTCCATGCCTCAAGGCAGTGTTGAATAACATGTGCTGCCTTTTCTCCGGTCAACGGAGAAGCAAATATAATTCCAGAATAAGTGTCAATGGAAACATGTAAATATCGTAATTTGCCAAAGGTTGGGATGTGAGTAACATCCATTTGCCAAATCTGTAGTGGCCGAATTCCTCGTGGATTAATTCCTACATGAGGCACTGGTAAAAATTGACAGCAATTCTGACATTGAGTAACTATATCTCTAGCTTCCTTTCTAGTTATCTCAAACCGACGACGTAACGTCTCTGCTGTCACATGAAAGTTTTTATGAAAATCCTTGGCCAAATCTAATTTGGAAGATAAGGCGATAGCAACCAATTTTGTGGCTCGATCCGCTAGGTCATTCCCATGAGACATTGGGCCTGGTAGACCTGAGTGAGCCCTGATATGTGTAATAAAAACCGGGAATCTCCTATTAACTAAGGCGAATCGAATCTTTTGAAAAACTTTTACGAGTCTACTAGATGGTCTAATTAGCCCAGCCACTTCTAAGGCTTTAACTGCATTTACTACATAAAAGGAATCTGAAACAATATTTAAAGGGCCTGGAAAGGTTTCAAGAACCTCCAGAACTACCAAACATTCCACAACTTGAGGTGAGGCCTCATGATATTGTTTGGCAGTGACCTTATTATCAATTACATAAGCACCCACACCTGTCTTTGACCCATCTGTGTAAACTACCACTCCATCCGGGAGCGGCTTTTGAGATAAAACCTGTGGAAATACAATAGCTTGAGTTAAGGCAAACTGTAAAATGGGATGTTTAGGGTAGTGATTATCTATTTGACCATTAAAGGAGGTGACCAACACGGCCCAAACATCAGAGGTAGCAGTTAATATTTGAACTTGATGTGCAGTATAAGGCACTATTAAAACTTTAGGCTCCCTTCCAAAATGAGTGACAGCTGCTTTTAATCCCCGTAAGGCAAGCTGAGCAACCGCATCTGGATACCATTCAATAATCTTTGCAGGAGATGCATTAGGATGAATCCATAATAAGGGCCCATCCTGCCATAATACGGCAGTTGGTAAATGTCTGGTTTTAAAGACACACAGATTAAAAGTTTTGGTCTCATCAATGCGTTTTAGCTGAGCTTCCTGCAAGGCATCCTCCACCAATCGCAGGGCATGGTTTGCAGCCGGTGTTAACGCTCTTGGTGAGGAAATATGGGAATCTCCTTCCAGAATGTCAAACAAAGGTTTTAATTCAGCAGAGGGAATTTTCAAAAATGGTCTTAACCAATTTATATCACCTAATAACTTTTGAAAATCATTTAAGGTATGTAAATGATCTCTGCGAATTTCTAATTTTTTGAGGAACTATTTTCTCAGGGTAAATAACTGTCCCTAAAAAGGAACCAATTTCTGAAATTTGAACCTTCTCTGTGGCAATATGCAGACCCCACTGTCTTAATGTAGCAATTAATAAAGGATATGAGTTCTGCAAAATGGTCAACTCTTTATAGCATATTAAAATATCGTCCATAAAATGAATCAAGAGTAGAGAAGGAAATTGTTTCTTAACAGGTTCAAGGGCCATTTGTACATACAGCTGACACATAGTAGGACTATTTGCCATGCCTTGAGGCAAAACTGTCCACTGATATCTTTTATCTGGTTCAAGGTGATTAACAGCAGGTAAGGTGAACGCGAATCTTTGCCTATCTTGCGGGTGTAGGGGAATGGAGAAAAAGCAATCCCTAATGTCTATAATTATTATCCTCCACTGCTTAGGTAAAGCAGAGAGCAGAGGCAGGCCTCGTTGCACTGAGCCAAACAGCTGCATCTGTTTATTAATGGCCCTTAGATCATGGAGAAGTCTCCATTTTCCTGATTTCTTTTTTATAACAAAGATAGGGGTATTCCAAGGAGAAGTAGAAGGTTCTAAATGACCAAGCTGTGCCTGTTCCTCAATCAGCCTTGTAGCAGCTTCCAATTTCTCAGAGGATAGGGGCCACTGAGGAACCCACACGGCTTCCTCTGTAAGCCAGGGTATGGGCAAGGAGCCCTCAGTGGCAACTAGGGAAAACCCAGACCTTGTCTCCCTGTATTACTTTCTTGTGAAATTGGGTTCAACCTTCCTTGTTCCTTTCTGCCAAGGCCTTTTCCTTCCTTATATCCCATTCTTTTCATAATATTAATAGCTTGTTGAGAGTACTCATTAGTTAGTGTCAGTCCCAGGTCTTGTAAAATGTCTCTTCCCCAGAGGTTAACGGGGAGAGGAAGCACATAAGGTATAAAGCTTCCTGTCTGACCCTCTGGCGTCTTCCAAGTCAAGGAGCGTGAACTGACGGTGGGGTTGGCCTCATATCCCAAACCTTGTAAGGAATGGGATGACTGTGTAACAGGCCACGTTTTTGGCCACCAGTTAGAGGAAATAATACTTTTATCAGCTCCTGTGTCTAAAATTCCTGTAAAGCTCTTCCCTTCTATTGTTAATTGTTGGGAGCCGCCACGAGAGCTGACAAAGTCCGCCATCGCTAGGTGGCGCTGTCGCCCGTAATTCTTCCTAGTACCAAGTAAACTGCACATGTGCCTTGGTAAGCCCGCCAAAGCTAAGCCCATCCCACGGCGTTTGGCGCGCTACGAGTAAGCAGCCAATCAGGGGGTGAATACCCCGCTCTGGGGTATATAGGCAGTGCTTTCCCACACCTTCTCGTCTTCTACCACCATTTTGGTTTATGGGAATAAACGTGTTTCTACGGAAGGATTCTAGTGTGTGTGTGTGTTCGTGTGTGTGTATGGTTTCGCCGGCGAGACTACATGCGCGCGCCCCGCACAGTTAATTGTAAAGTGGGTCTGGTTTTGAGATCCACTACTAAATGAGCAAAGTCAGTTCCTGAAGAACCGAACCTATTGGCACCTCTTGGCGCCCCGGTGGATGGAAAACAATTATGTAAACTTGGAAGAATAACCAATTGAGCAATCCTATCTCCAGGGGAGATAGAAAATATGCCTTGTGGGCAAGAACAGAGAACTTGAAGTTCTCCTGTATAATCTTGGTCTATGACACCAGGATGAACCACAAGCCCCTTCAGGGTAAGAGAGGAGCGGCCTATAATGAGGCCAACGCTTCCCTCAGGCAGGGGACCTTTAAAATCAACCGGGATAGGTTGCACACCCTCATGTGGCATTAATAAGAATTGGGAGATAGAGCGGAGGTCCAACCCTGCGGACCCTCTAGTAGCTCTGTAGAGATCTCCCCCGGTTGTAGGCTTGTGTCCCATATTTTTTGGGGCCCTGAGACATTGGGCCCGGATATTCGTTTTTTGAAATATTTTCATCTCTTTCTATAGGGGAGGGATCATGTTGAATAATCCTTCCCTGAATGTCCTTAACCGAGCGACATTCATTGGCCCAATGATATCCCTTCCTGCATTTAGTACATAACCCAGGGGTTTTCTTTTGTATAGGAGTACGACATTCTCGTTTCAAATGACCCTGTTTACCACAATTATAACATACTTTACGGCCGCCAGGGCCTGAGCGGCTCTGGCCCTGCAGGATAGCTGCTGCCAGGCCGGCGTTAGTCAGTGGGCCTCCAAGACCTCGGCAGACCTTTATCCAATCTGTCAGCCCTTTGTTTCTCCTAGGGGCAATAGCTGCCTTACATTCTGGTGAGGCATTTTCATATACTAATTGCTCGATCAATGGCTTGACTTGCTCTGGGTCTCCGAAAATTTTGCCTGCTGCTTCTGTCATTCTAGCAACAAATTCTGAGAAGGACTCCTGGGGGGCTTGTAATATTTTTGTTAAATTTCCTCCAGCCTCGCCCCTTTTCGAGAGGGCCTTCCATGCCTTAATTGCGGCGGCGGAAATCTGGCCATATGCTCCCCAATCATAGTTAGTCTGGTCAACAACATACTGTCCTTGCCCTGTTAATAATTCGAAAGTCCACTGTCTCTGGTTGCCCTCTGCATTAGCGTTGGCCTTTGCCTGTGCTTGAGAAGCGTCGTGCCACAAGGCCTTCCATTCCATATACTGTCCCATATTAGGGAGGGCAGCTTTTACTGTGTTCTGCCAATCATTCGGAGTCATTGCCATAGTGGCAAATCTATCAAGCTGCATAATTGTAAAATTAGCATCAACTCCATATTTGTTAACCGATTCAGCAAATTCTTTGATAGAAGCATACTCTACAGGCGCGTGGACACGGCCTCCTCCCGCGTCCTCAAACACTGGAAAAGCTTGTAACATTTTTCTTTTGTCTTCCTCTGAAAGGAAGGAGCTTGAGCCGCGTCCGTCCACATGAGGCGGAAGTGCGCCGGGAACATTAGGTTGGGAGGGCGCTACAGGCCGAGAGGCCGTCCGGCTTCTATCTCTCGTTTTCCCCTGCTTTAGATTTTGCGGCGGTAACTGTTTACCTATTTCTTCATCTGAGTCCTCTGAGGAAGTTATCCCCTCCGACTCAGAGGCATCACGCCCCAGCACTTCCTTTACCGGATAAAGAGATCTCTTTCTGAGGCTTCCTATTCTCCCATCTCTCCCAAGAGCATTCTTTCTCTCATCTCTCACTTCCTTGGACTGTGTGTCTTTGGAAGGGCCTTTTTCCTTAAATATACTTTTTCTTCCTTTTTCTTTCTGAATTCCTAAGCGCTTCTGTCCTGTCTCTGTCTCTGACATGCTGATTTGTACTATTCTCCAAACCCTCACGAAAACCAGGAGTAAAAAAAGTGATGCTGCTAGCACCATGGCGAAAGCCTCTATCGTTCCTGCCAACTGGGGAGGGAAGTGAATCAAATCAAATCGAAACATATCTTTCAGAGAACGTTACCCCGTCCTACGGTTCTGGATTCTCGATGATGAGCGGCGGGTCTTCTAAAAACGTGCCGGCGATGGAAAATTCTCCCGGGTTTTTCGGCACCAAATGTGTCTCGCCGGCGAAACCATTCACACACACACACACACACACACACACACACACACACACACC
>NW_021611469.1:0-1951 GCF_004785775.1 Grammomys surdaster | reverse complement strand
CAATAGAAACATGAATATATTTAAATTTACCAAAAGGGGCAAAATGGGTAACATCCATCTGTCATAAGCTTCCAGGGGTGAGTCCTCGAGGGTTCACCCCTAGGTGGGGCTCAGGCAGAAGGGTAAGACAGCCTGGGCATTGACGAACAATTTGACGTGCCTACTCTCTAGTGATGGAGAACAATTGTTAAAGGGTCTGGGCATTTAAATGGTGGAATCGATGGGCCTCTTGTGCCTTTTGCACGGCATCTGGATGTGTGGCTAATGCCTCTAAAGGTGTTTGAATATTTCTAGTTGTCCTATCAACAAGATCATTTCCCCTACTAAGAGGCCCAGGAAGGCCGGAATGGGCACGAATGTGTCCCACAAAAAATGAGTGGGCTCTGGCCAGGATCAATCTCTATAATTCAACAAAAAGTGGGGAGGCATTAATGGATGGCTTAATAAAAGGAACAGTCTCTAACAAAGGCACTGACTAAGCCACATATGCACTATCGATAAACAAATTAAAAGCACAATCTGTAAAAATCTTAAAGACTTGAATAACTGCAACCAGCTCTACCAACTGTGCTGAGGAAAATTTTGTTTGGACCCTGGAGACTTGTCCATCAAGCCGAAAGGCTGCAACCCCGGAGGAAAATCCATCTGTAAAAACTAGGGAGGCTTGGGGAATAGAAGTTTTGGTAATTTTGGGAAAAACAACTGCTTAATGTTAAAGAAACTGTATGAGCCTATCAGAAGGATAATGGTTATCTATTTTTCCCTGAAATGAAACACAATTAACAGCCCAATCATCAGAAGTCTGTAAGAGCCATTTAACCTGAGCAGTATTATAAGGAAGACTAACAATGTCAGGATCTTTACCAAAAAGTTTAAGGGAAGTCTCTCTTCCCAGCTTTATTATTTGTGCCACCAGGGATGGATAGGTAGGCAAAACCTTGGCGGGGGTGGCAGGTAAATGGAGCCAATATAAAGGCTTGGATTGCCATAAGAATCCTGTGGGGGCAAACACAGTGGGGAGAATCAACAGCCACAAGGGGGAGGCAGGAGAATAATAAGTAACAGTCTGTTGTTGAATAGCCTTCTCTACACGTGTAAGGGCAGAGGCAGCCTCAGGGGTCAATATACGGGGGGAAGAAGGATCTGAATCTCCCTGAAGAATATCAAAAAGGGGCTTAAGTTCTCCGGTGGTCAGCTTCAAGTAGGGGCGTAGCCAATTTATATCTCCCAGAAGACGCTGAAAATCATTAAGTGTACGTAGGGAATCCTTTTTAAGCTTAATCTTTTGGGACAAAATTTTAGAAGGATAAAGCTCAAAACCTAAAAATAAATGGGGAGGCTGAAGCTGGATTTATAACCATTCTTATCTTTTAAACATGCAACATAGAACATACACTTAGACAAAAAGCAAACAATCAACACACATTGATATTGGCGCGCCAAGGACAGACAACAAAGAAGGACATAGAGAGAGGGCAACTGTTTTTTTTAAAACCCTTTTTTTCTCTTATTCTTTACCGGATAAAGAGATTTTCTTTTTAAGGCCTTTTTTCTTTTTTTTTTTTTTTTTCCTCTTTTTTTAGCTATTTTTTTTTTTTTTTTTTTTTTTTTTCTTATCACTCTCTCCCATTTCTGCTTCTGATAGGCTATCCTGATGTTCTGCTAAAGCTCTTTGTCTCTCTCTTATTTTGTCTCGGCACTTAGCATCCTCTATACAGGCTCTAATCATTTTATGCAAAGGCCATGTGCCTGGTCTTAACTTTAAAAAATTGCACAATGCCTTCTCGGGAACCTTTAAGCCACGCTCGTGCAGCAACACCTGCATTGCTGAGAGAAGCGGCTTCATTTGATGGCCACTCATAGCTTCTTATTTACAGTTTCTGTATAGAGAGACATCTAGACTTGTCAGTTCTGAATTCTCTATTGAGTTAACAGGGTCTCTCTCTAGTCA
>NW_021611468.1:0-1023 GCF_004785775.1 Grammomys surdaster | reverse complement strand
CTAAAAAGGATTCTATATACCCAGTATCCATAACTTTTCCCTCTACATTCCCCCATTTTTTTCTAATGATAGTTTTTAATCATAAAAACTTAACTCCACTTCTTCTAATGTAAATCTGATTACAGATCTTGCATTTCAGTATCTTCATAGCTTCTATTTCCCTGTCTGAGGGTTTGATATTGATGGCATAGCAATAAAAGCTGAACAGCACTAACTCTCTCTCTAACAAAGGTAACTGATCTGTTTAAGAAGAAAAAAAAAAAACAGAATCAAAAGAGGACCAGGGAAAATATCAGAGTGGTAATGTCTAATTCCTGAAGCATGTCCTGAAAGGCTGCCTCATGGTTGTGCTGCCCGCCATTGGCCACACCCACAGGGTTTCTAGTGTCCTCTGGAATGCTGCACCGGCCCCCCCCCCCCGAGGCTTCAAGTCGTTGTTGCTGGTCGACTGCTCCCACCGGTATAGCTCGTTTCTCCACAGGCCAAACATGGTCGGACATCGCAGGCAGCTTGGTGGTGTTGAACTAGAACCGCATCACACTCGGGTCTCTAGTCTCGTAGGCCCCTTTCAGCTGTTCTCAGACCTCGAGTCAGACCATTTTAAGTGCTTTTATGTAGGCAAACAAGGATTTAGAAAGGACAGCATTAGGATCATTCATTCTGCCCGCCCCAGTAAGTGGCAGAGGTACCCCACACAAAATCTCAAAGGGTGTAAGCTTAAATCACTCTAGAGTGTTCCACACTCAGAACAAGGCAAAGGGAAGGGGGGCTGTCTAGTCATTACCACCGGTCTCCAATGCTAATTTGGTTAAGGTCTCCTTAATTGTTCTATTTATCCTCTCTATCTGTCCTGAACTCTGGGGTTTATAAGCACAATGTAATTTCCAATTAATCCCCAGCTGTGTGGCCAGTCCCTAACTAAACTGGGCAACAAAGACCATTAACAGACCCAGTTAGTTACCTTGGGTATTCCAAACCTTGGAAAGATTTCTTCCAGGATCTTCTTTCCATATTTTGCCAGCT
>NW_021611467.1:0-1056 GCF_004785775.1 Grammomys surdaster | reverse complement strand
TCTGCAAGTAAGATTGTTCAATATGTTCTAATGTACTTTTCTGCTGGAAACTATCGACTTACATAGACATTCCATATGAAACAATGAAAGTTACATGACCGGGTGGTACAAGTGTTACTGCTGTAAACCAAACACAATTCCTAGCTGAAATGTCACATGAAACATGATTTAAACTTTTTAGCTCTATTGTACTTACCTTTAGCTCTGCTAATAAGAATGTGCAGAATTGTGAGTATCTTTACATTAGGGTTGTTCAATACGTTCTAATGTGCTTTTCTTCTGGAATCCAGCAGATTACTTGGACACTCCGTAGGAAACAAAGAAAGATTCATGACCAAGTGTTTCTGCTGTAAAACAAACACACTTCCTTACTGAAATTTCACATCTAACATGATTTAATCTTTTTACCGCAATTGTACTTGCCTTTAGCTCTGCTAGGAAGAATGTGCAGAATTGTGACTATCTTTACATTAGGGTTGTTCAATACTTTCTAATGTGCTTTTCTTCTGGAATCTAGCAGATTACTTGGACACTTCATATGAAACAAAGAAAGATTCATGACCAAGTGTTTCTGCCGAAAACCAAACACACTTCCTTACTGAAATTTCTCATCTAACATGATTTAATCTTTTTACCGCTATTGTACTTGCCTTTAGCTCTGCTAGTAAGAATGTGCAGAATTGTGAGTGTCTTTACATTAGGGTTGTTCAATATGTTGTAATGTACTTTTCCGCTGGAATCAACCAACTTACTTGGACATTCCATTTGAAAACATGAAGTTACATGGCAGGGTGTTACAAGTGTTTCTGTTGTAAACCAAACACACTTCCTAACTGAAATGTCACATGTAACATGATTTAGGTGTTTTCAACCCTGTTGTACATCCCTTTAGCTCTGCAAGTAAGAATGTGCTGAATTGCGCCTATCTTTATATTAGGGTTGTTCAATACGTTATATACTGCTTTTCTGCTGGAATCTAGCAACTTACTTGGACATTCCATATGAAACATTGAAAGATACTTGGCAGGGTGTTACAAGTGTTTCTGCTGTAAACCA
>NW_021611466.1:0-1434 GCF_004785775.1 Grammomys surdaster | reverse complement strand
CTAGACTGGATGGTGTTGGTTACATTAGATTGTGTGGCACTGGAGGAAACCATAGGTGCTGGCTTACCAGAGGCCATCGAAGATGTGCTGACAGTAGCTGGTTTGGCTGACCTGAGTGTGGAAAGTTGAGCTGACTGGGATTGAGGCTGCACAGGGTAAGCTGCAGTGAGCCCTCATAAAGTCAGGGAAAGATGCTTTCTAGAAATTGGACTGGCTTGATGCTTGTCCAGTGTTTGAAAAGCCAGAGGTACTAATCTGACCTTCCCAACTGGGGGCAGCTCATACTGGGATGGAGAGGGACAATCTTTGATTTCACTGCTCTCTATTGTCTGAATCTTCCCTGAAGTTTTGGGAAAACCATGGCATGGTTAGCACTGCTGTGGCAAATGAGCCTGAGCCTGGATCTTTGTTGCTGGTGAAGGTTCACAGACTCCCAAAGGAGGAAATGCCAGTTTTCTTCTAATTTTTCTTTTCCATTGGGTGAAAGACCTGCATAGACTCTAGCATGTGAGTGCCAATGTTTGTTCCAGGCTTCTTGAAGCTGTTTTGACTGAGCTCAGGTGGATTCCTCTTCCTCTTTGTCTTGGAGATGGTGGGCTTCTCTTCTCCTTTGACTCTCTGTTCCATGACTGCTTAAGTTCCTCTGTTTTCTTAGAGTTGTTCTCTGGTCCACATGATCTTTCCTGCCCCTGTTTTCTAACTCTTCTGTTCTTGCTGGGGGTCACTCTGGGAGCATTGCACTTCTGGTTCTTTGCCATGTTTTCAGTTGCCTGTCACTGTCACACACACAGACCCCTCTTCCTCCACCAGGTCATGGTGCTGGATTTCGGCCTGAGCAGCTTCCTCAAGCAGCTCATAGGATTTATGTTTATTCTTCCTCACCTGGTCAGGTGGCCACTATGATGCTCCAGTTTTCACAGGACTGATCCTGGCCTATATCTGTGAGGGTGTTGAGGAGTTGGGGAAGTTGAATGTCTGCCTCAAGTGTAGTGATGTCTTTGAAGTCAAAGCTGGAACCTATCTCATTCTGGATGCCCCCAAGCTCTTTTGGACACATGCTGATGTCTCCCACATGCATATCGTCAGAAGCAGACTTCTGCCTTAGGCTCTCAGTATCAGTGCAGTGCAGATGCTGCTGAAAGTCAGGGTGTGCTAAAGTCACGATTGGTGTGTCTTGGTTTTCTTTTGTGCCCTCATAGGCATCCAGACTCTTTAAAAATTCATCTTTGATCTCTTTCATGGTTTTGTTCTTAGTTTCTTCCTGGCTTGGAGCTGGAGTCAAAGGTAGGAATTCTGGAGGACTGTGGAAGGGTGTTATTAATGTCCTGTCTCCATTGACAGCTGGTGGTCTTATCGGGGAAGCCTGGGCACAGGTGTTGTAGAGGTTAGGACTCTGCAGCTGACAGTGTCTCTGACCTGAAGACAGCAATCCCA
>NW_021611465.1:0-1992 GCF_004785775.1 Grammomys surdaster | reverse complement strand
CTCTCCTGTAAGAGGGCAGAGACCTATATGACTAGAGGGGAAAGTGGGTTGTCATCTAGTTTGACAAATGATCTTGACAACCAGGGAAGCAAATTGATAGCATATACACTGTCTGAAAAGAAGTTAAGGCGGCCTTTGACTTCTTTAGAGCTAGGTAAATGGCATATAGTTCTTTGTATTGGGGGGGAGTGGTGGGGGAGCTCTTTGAATCCGAGCATAGGGGGCTCATCTTTGCAGGGCGCCGCCTCGCCGATAAGGAGAACGCCAAGCTCAGGATTCTTCTGACAGCAGTTTTATTGTTACAGCTCTCTTAGATGGTAGTGTTACAGCTCTCTTAGATGGTAGTGAGGCGAGGGACGCCAAGCCCCAAAAACCTGTGGCTTATATAGAGCTTTAGGAGACATGCTACACACTCATTGGCTCTTATGATATCGCCAAATTAGCATACTGGTTTTCGCGCCTTGCGCAGGCGCACATTCAAGCAAGGCTCGCAAGAAGAGCCAGGAAACAGAAAACCGGCGCCATGTTGCAATGGCGAACGCGGCTCCTAACATCTGCCCCTTTTTTATTAAATTGCTGCAACAATTTTCCAACTGTTATTTCGCCGATCAAGCCCACCGTTCTACCAGTAAGGCATTCAAGGCAGTTAAACAGTTGTGAGACCCTCCATACTTATCTCCCGGGCAATGGGAACCCGAGCCCTGGGAAGTGTGGAGGACTACCACTCAGGATTCCTGGTGCAATGGGAACACGAGCCCTCAGGGTATCCCATTGAATGATAGTGTCTCATTGTTTAAGCATATTCAACCAAGCTTGAGGGGATGTTCCCTGCTCTAAGGCAAGCAGTGCTTGAGTGATAAGTACTTTATCTCTACGATGTTGTTTTTTAAATTTGCAGAGCAACCAGAGTGTGATCAGCACTCCCCCAAAGAACATACAGCTAAACATTCCCACCCCCACCCACTCCTTAAAAAAGGAGTAGGCGGACGTGAGCCAGGAAGTGAAGTCTTCAACATCAATCGGGTTTATTCTGGTCCCATTCAAAACAGCAGTCGTGAGCAGGAGTTCTTCTTGTAGCTCCTCAGCCTGTTGTGACCAATTTCCTTGTAAAAAATTAGATAATTTAGTACTTTCTGTAAAAGACTCATTGTTATATTTCAAGGGTGTGATACACATGTGTTTAGTATGACTTACACAGCTTACTTGAAGAATATCAGCAATTTCTTCCATTTTGCTTTGTAATAGATCTATTCGCTGATTAGCAAGCAGTATCCCAGAAATCAAATGACTATTTATTTTATGCTGTTTTACCATAGCATCTGCCAAGGCATTCACTATATTATTTATTGTTTCTGCTGCTTGAACTTGATTGGCTAGGGCAATACCCGCAGTCACCGCTGCAGCAGCCAACATTGCAACGGCCGTCACAATGGCCGCTGTGATGCCAAAATCTTTCTTTTCTCTAATTAAGGAGATTATTGGAAATTTATCGGGATCAGCATCCACCGGTATAGGGACAAAGGTTGGAACCCGCACCAGCAGTGCTAAAGATGCGGACCCATTCCAGCATTCTGTCAACTGGCAGGTGACATTCGCACAATCTAATATGCTGCTTTTATTTTTAAATTCTGCTAAAATAAAAAAGAAGGGAGCCGAAACACAAACTGCTGCCCTTTTGGCTGAATAATTTGCCAACAAGTTATTATATTTAATATCATTCAATATCACTGGTGTAGTATTAGTTCTGGTTGCTGATACATTCCAAATGTCATGTTGTGACTCACCTAGAGTTGCAAAGGCTGATAAACTGGTAGCAGCCCCCACTAAATTTGTCAACACCCATTGATAAAATGGCCACTCGTTTACATTCCCTGTTTTATTTCCTGTCATAGCCATTCCTTTTAGAGGCGGCGATAAGGTGAACCCTCGAGATACTTCTACCTTAGGCATCCTTTTAGATTGGCAGTGCGTAAACACTGGTGGAAATGACTG
>NW_021611464.1:0-15606 GCF_004785775.1 Grammomys surdaster | reverse complement strand
ACAGGATCCCAGGGACCCTATCATCCCAACATCACAGGTGACACAATCTGAGCAGACATATTTCATTTAGATTCCAGGTGCTATCATGCTTTAATTGAACACACATCATCCACTGGCTTACAGTTACTGTCTACTCTTTCATTGTCACACTATAGAGGATGCAAAACTGTCACTTAGAAGGGCTCACATATTCTTATTGAGTCTTGTTGAGTCTTGTTGAGAATCTTAAGATATAATTTGAGTCTATTCCAGCTTCAGATAATGAATCCTGATACAGATGTTTGTCACAGGAATTACATATCTCAATTGCTGGGGAGTAGGGTGTAAATAAGACTCATAGATAGGATCTTGGAGAAAAGAAATGGGATTTCAGTGTTGAAAAATTTCTTTGACCCCTTTTACCATAAGTACATGAGCAGAAACCTAAGAAATAAATCGAAAACAAGGAAAGAAAAGACATGCTCTCCAATGAGTTTGTTAGGAGTTGTCTGCAGCTAACTGAAGCTCAGTGGTGTCACTAGTTACATTTTCCTCACAGTCATTGTGCTGCAGCCTCACACAGATTTTAGTACCAGCCCTATCTGTACAATTCCTTCACACTACACAGAACAGCAGGGTAATCTGTCATCTCTGACTACATCTGGGGCAGTGATAGATCTGATGTGTGAGGTGCACGTATTGTGTGAGAAGGTCGGTAACAGTGAAAGTCATGTGTACTGTTAGGTCACCGACTCTTCCTGATTTCCTTGCTGGCTATAACTTGATTCCAACACAGTGCTCTAACCAGGTACCTACCGAGTTTCTTCCCTGATTCCAGGGTTCCCAAGTCTTCAGGATTCTTTGCTTCTGGATCTGATACTCTTACCAAAGTGAATCAGGTTTTTCATGTGCGATGATCTGAGTTTTGTTAATTTCTGGGTACATGATGCTTTTAAAATTGTATCTATAATGTGACTGTGGAGATGATGCTGTGTGGTTAAAGTTTTTGTTATGCTGATAATTTTGAGTGAGATCCAACCTTTGAGCTTTGTTCTCCATGGAGAGAAAAAGAGCCGAGTGTACCATTGAACTTGAAATCCAATCCCCGGAAAATGAGGGTAGCATGATCACTGGGAATATGATCACTGGGGTTCACTGGCCAAAGAGTTGAACTAACTGATATTTTAAAGCTCAGTGAGAGAATATGTTTAAAATATCATGGTGACTAATAGAGGAAGGCATTTTATGTCAACATGTACACAAACACACACATATACAAACACACACATCTGTGGATAGAGAAACACTGTAATAAACAAACACACAAATGAATGTCATATGGAAAACAGAAATTTGAATAAATATGTGGAGTCATCATGGATTCCTAAACACTATATGTGTGTAATGAATCATTAAGTGTGATATTCAGATGCAGCCAGGATTCAAAGGACAAAAACAGAGCAGAAAATGAGGGAATGGCTAACTTTTAACTGGCTGAAACCCACAACCATCCTATAGGCAAGTACCAATCCTTGACACTAATACTGACACTCTGTTATGCTGGCTGACAGGAGCCTAGCTTAACTCTCCTACAATAGGCTCCACAGTGCAGCTGACTAAAACTGATGCAGAGACTAACAGACAAGTATTAAACTGAGCTCGGTGAGAGTTATATAAGAGGTTGAGGAAGGATTGAGAGACTCATAGAGGACATGGACTCCAAAAACAGACAAACAATCAAACAAAATAAAGACAGAACCATAAGAACCTATGTAGTCAACTTTCCTGGATGCTTAGGAGATCCTAGAGGGCCAACAATTGAAGAGCATACATGGCCTGTACCTAATTCCTCTGCATATATCAGACAGATGTGTAGCTTGTTCATGAAGGTTCCCATCAACTGGAGGAGACAAGAAAAGTAGATCATAGAGATACAAATTGGAAAAAAAATAAATTAAGATACCACTGTGGATAATATGATAGTAAACATAAGTGGTGCCCAAATTCTACCAGAGAACCACTACACCTGATAAACAACTTCAGTATAGTGGCTGCTTAAGAATTTACCTCACAGATTTGTTCCTCATTGGCTATATCAGGTAACTTGGCCTGGTAAGAAGTGAGGACATTTACAGGAGACCCTGCGATATGTGATATAAATGGGCAGGTAACATAACTAACTTTAAAATGAATACTGCTGGGGTCTTTCTTACCACACTTGTTTTCAAGTTGCACTGCAGTGTGCTAATAACATAACATGCATGCCAGAAGCACATACTTGCTGAGAGAGAGAGAGAGAGAGACAGAGAGAGACAGAAAGAGAGAGAGAGAGACCTAGAGAGAGAAATGGTTTGGTAGAAGAGGCACAGTGTATGTGAGGAACTCTACATTGCTCAGGGTTAGGTGGAGTTGCCAAGGAAACAAAAGGATTAGTGAGGTCACTCCATGAGGCTCCTAGCCACATGAGGGCAGGTGGGACTTATCTGTCAGGTAGCTAGCATTTGAAATAGATATGAAGGAGAAGAAGTAGTGCCTGGAAATATATGTCCTGATGGCTGAATTTGCAAATTCCCACGTGGACAGAGGAGAGGATGTAGTTCAAAGTCACTATTTGGACCTTTTGTCCAGATAGGGTAACTGGAAGATCCCTGCCATGCAGAAAGTATAATAGTAAAAAGTGATTGTAATGAGATCTGTGGGAAGACCCATGCAATACTGAGTCGGTGGCAGTTGATGCTTTGGATTATATCTATGGGAGATTCTCTGGGAGTTAAGTATGCAAGGCTATTATACTATTCTCCTTACTTTGTTGGACGAGTGGAAAGCGCCTGATAGTTTGTAGTTGGAATTTGGCTAATCCTGATGAAATATTAGAAGCATAAGAAATAAACAATCTTAGATAGTCAATAAGTAAAAATTTTTTGGATTCCCTATTGGTGAGGGGTACTGAGTAATTGTAAAGCTGTTCCCTAATTCTCCATAGCCTGTGAGACACTTGGATGGTCCATGGTAGATGGACAGTGGGACAAAGTATGATATTTACCTTTGTTATATCTTTGGAAACTTAATTTAATTAAAACACAAAATATGAGTTGAGTTTTAAGACAGTAGGAAATAAAATGTTGCTGTAAAATAGAGATTTTCCACTCTTGAAGAAACTGGCAGGCTAAAAGAGAGAACCTGGAGGAAAACAATCCATGTTTGTGGAAACAGTGAGACCTGAAATTCTGCTTCCATCAGAAAATGTTGAGTCAACCTTTGTTTTAAGTAAAATAGTCAACATCACATGATCAATGGGTGAACTCATTGAGAAGACATGGGTATTATTTGTTCATATTCCCTAAAATAGCTAAAATAATCAGATGATGGAGTGTTTACACTGGTTTTGGGAAGCAATGTATGTTTTATTATCTGACAGTATATATAGTGTTTAATGATTATTTACTCACTTGGAAACTTATCGATATATATATATATATTGAATATTATTATATACCCACTGTGATGGCTATTTTTGTTGTCAATGTGACTACAAACAAAAATGGAGAGCACATCTGTTAGCGATTTCTGCTTTTTTAAGTAGGAAGATAAACTTCTAACTTGCATCTCTGAAGTATGATGATATACATTTAATCTACATTTTAATCCAGATCTAATTTGTAGCATGCTTTTTGTTGGAAACTTGTATAAGCACATGGGAATAGGAAGCTTTTCATCTGCATTGCTTCTTCATCTTTTCTTATTGAATCTAGAACAACCTGCACAGCAGTTGCCATACACATAATGGAGTAAGACTTATCATCTCAATTACTATTTAAAAACTAAATCACTGGCTTGTCTACAGCCTGGTCTTATGAAGGCATTCCTCCCTCTGATGACTCTAGCTTATGTCAAATTGACTTAGATCCTGCAAGACATCCAGTTTACCTCCTTAGTTTTTTCAAAAATATTACCTTGTATTAGGATTTTTCCACTATTCACATGGACAATCCAGGCTGACAACACATAAGGGAAGGACATAGGTATTTGATTGCTAAAAGCATAATCTACTGAGGGTGTTCTTAGAAGAGTTCAGAGTATAGGCTTCCACAGAGAATTTATCACGGCGAGACAGTAGACAAGTGGCATCAGGAAATGGAATCATCATTTCTGATTTTAAATTAAATTGTCAGTTTCATTGACTACTTTACAGAACATAGATACTTGGGTCACATGGTCTTATAGGTGAAATATGTTGCACTTACCCCAAAGTGTTTTCAAATATTTGAGGACCATGGTCCCATTACAAGAACAAAGACTCCTCCCTTTCTCTCCATTTTTTAACATTTATTTTTCTTCTTTTCTTTTTTAGTAAATGACTATGACACCATTGGTTATAGGCAACATAGAATTTTGAATTTAATTTCCATTTTGTGGAGAAAAGAGAGGTTTGCTTATTTAACTTATTCTGCCTAAATACATTGGCCAAGATTAATGACACTAATTAGAAATGAAGGGCAGAAAGATGTCCATCAATGAGGACACCATGTCTCCATTCTGTGTTTTCTGATCCCTGTGTTATCCTGTGAACCCATATCTCAGACAAGTGATGGAAATAAGTTGTTGAGAAGAGAAATAAGACCGACCTCCTTGAGAATCAATGCCCTTACCCATAATAGTAAATAGTGTTGATCCAAGTAAAATATTTATTAATGAAAATGAGGAATGACATCTTCAAATATTAACATTTTAATCCACTTAGTATACCTATGTTACAGAAGAAATCTTCCTTTCACTGTGTGGTAGCAGAATATCAGCAATGTTTACATTATTTCAATAATAATATGAATGGCTCTTTTCCACATTTAATAATAGCATATTATGTTCTTTACATACAGAGAGCTTATCTTATGCATTAGCCCTCAGAAAGATAACTGTGTTCTCATTAAATCGTGGACATGCGTTTAAAAACTTCAGGTTAGGGAAGATGAGTACAAGTGATCTCAAAGATGAATTAAGTACAATAAACTGCAGAAATGTTACAAAATGCAGCTGTGATAGAAAAAAATCCATCATCATGTCTCCCTGGCTGTCCTCACCTACATAGTGCCTCACTGAGTTATCTTGATAAATATCAACTCTAGCTTGTTTTTATTTTACACTATTAGGTTATAGAATCACTTAAATATTCTACTAGTGTGTGAACAAACAATAAATGTAATAGAATCTGAGATTGCAGAGAAGGCTGTAGCAAATTTCCATGGCTGGAAAAAGAGTTCACATCTTTAACATTAAAAAGCATGCTCAACACCCTCATAAAAATAGGAGGAGCGGGTATGGGATAAGGGATTTGGGGCGAGAATGGGAGAGGAGATGACATTGAAAGGTAAATACGTAAAATATCCAATAAAAAAAAAAACAGATAAAGGGGCTGAAAAAAGACACTTTACTTAATTCAAATTATTTTCAAAAGTTTCTAGGAGATGCTAACTGGCTAAGATCTTATTTTAAGCTCTCCACAAAAGAATTTAAGTCTCTGTTTAATATTCTCAAGAGAGATGTAAATCCTAATTTCTCCCAACAATTAATTAACAAAAGATAAGTGATCTCACAAAAAGTAGAAGAAGCTATTATTAATCGATATATTATATAGTCTGTTTAGTTGTCAGCTGTGCTATAATAGTCCTTTGATAAAAGAGATTATTAATATAGATTTATATTTCTTTAAATAATGTCTGCATGACTCTCTTAGTGTGGAAGGAGCTACTGTTGGTGCTTCTGTCCTGATTTTACAAGAACCCTGAAAAACTGGCTTTAAAAACAAAAGAGGGGGAACAGTACCCCCCCAGAAGGAGTCCCTCTGAAATACTCTCCATCATGCCTTGTCCACTTTTAAGTCTCTAAAACTGAAAGATCATGGTAAATCTTCTTCTGACTGCCTCTGGCATCACCGAGACCAATAAAAACTATGCCACAGATATGGGGAAGGACCCTCTTACCCTTAAAGGGAATGGCCCAGACCCATTTCCCTTATAGAGCTGAGGATTGATAAGCCTGTTTGATACCACAGAAGACACAGCTAATTGGCTACCAAAAAGATTAATGAAATAAATAGATACCCCCACAAAGCCAGGCCCAACTATAAATACAATGAATAACAATTTACATCCAGGGAAGAGAAATCTCCCCAAGAATTCCCTTCTTTTCCCTTTCCAGGTAAAAATGAATCACCCATGATGTCAGCTGTTAGAAGTTCTAATCCAGATGCTGGCCTCCGAACTTATACTACTCAGACCTTTGAAGGGCCATTGACAAGAACATCAAACAGCTAGAGATTGACATAACTAATCTGAAGAAATCCCTCGTTTCACTGTCTGAAGAGAACTCGAAAAATCGCAAAGATCTTTATTGGACTTGATTTACTCTTTTATAATAGAAAATGAAATAAAATAAAATAAAATAAAATAAAATAAAATAAAATAAAATAAAAAGCATGCTCATAGAGCATAGGCCAGAATTTCTTAGATTCTGAAGTGAGCCTGGGAAGTTCTTGGTTTTCACTGCCCTCTGCTGGTCCTGAGGATCCCTTTAGGGAGGTTTTTGTGCAAGTTAATACTAGACTTCCTTCACTGTGTTTTTGCCATAGTCGTAGGTGGCTGTGTCTTCAGTTTGCATATTGTTCATTTTTAAGAAAACCTGGCTCTTTGGGGTGTCCCTGGTGATGCTTAATCTGGTTTTGAGAGCTGAACTATAATCTGTACTTCCATCACTCCATATAGCACCCATCCACTCCAAAGCCTTTCCTGGGGGCTGGCGAACCCACTGTACACTACAGTCAGTTAATGAGAACCCAGAGACTGTGCAGGTGAGGGACAATTTCTGTGAGGGCTGCACCAGGTCAGGTCCTGACTCCTTCATCTGCATCTGGGACAGGACACCTGTGAAAAAGGCACATCACCATCAGTCATACATTCCACAGATGTCATTCTTGAGTCCTTCTCCTGAAACTCTGAAACACTTACAGCTTGGAAATGTGAGCAGGCAGAGGAGCAGCACCAGGACAGCCATGCTCTGATGGAGGCTATAGTGAGAAATAGATGAGGCTTCTCAGCTAGGCCAGGGCTTTCATCCTGAGCCTGAGGGCTGCTTTGCATTGGGGGAGGATTCTGAGAAGATAAAAGGAAACACAGGGCAAGAATTCCAGTTTCCTCTCATTTTTCTGCTGCTTGTTTGAGGAAATGGAAGTTGAAATCTCAGGAAGTTTTCCCTGGAACTGTTGAATATCCAATTTCAAATAAACAAAAGAAAGCTTTAGTCATATTTTGCAGGCATTGGAAGCAAAAAAGGGGAGAAGTTTGTTTACAATAAGTGAATTCTTTTTCATACTGTGCAAGTAGAACAGGATACTGTAACTTAAAAGCAATTATAAGTCATTGTCAATTACATTTGAGGATTTATGATGGAATTGGTTAATCTTTTTAACCAAATTTTTTCTGTATCTTTCTTTTTATTTAATTATTTATTTACTTATTTAGTTAGTTAGTTTTGGATTTCTCTATGTCAGTATTTCCTTCTGAATAGGATTGGTGGCATCTCCTTCACCAGGTGATTTGAAAATAAAGATTCAAAACCACACATAGTAAATAGTCTTGTAATGTAACTGATTGTCATGTCATCCACACATAAATTGACAGCCGTACATAGCAGTAGGATAAATAAATATTATTTGCACTGTTTTATTATATGAAAATATGGAAGTAATTGTTATTTAATAATGTGCACAAAACCTATATAATTATTACTTAGTGACTAGCAGTGGATAGCAAACTAAGACTGTAGAGAAAATTTAATCCAGCATCTTGGCTGCTCTTTTAGCAATTCACGCCAAAAGACTTACGTCTGTGTGATCTGGCTGGGATATAGACGTGACCTTGGTACACACCTTTAGTCCAAAACGATGTTAGGTAATGTTAGCTTCTAGAAGAAAGCAGCCATTTTTGAAAATTACTTCTCCTTAGCAGGCAGTTACTCACAGAAAAACTTAATAGAATATGTCAGAGATAGGGTATGCTGAACTCTGAAAGAAGAGATAGAAAGAATACTCATTCAAGTACAGTGCAAGGAGAAAGAGAGAGAGAGAGAGAGAGAGAGAGAGAGAGAGAGAGAGAGAGAGAGAGAGAGAACACTGAGTATAATGCAGTGGGGTTAATTTGGTTCATGAGTTCATGTAGTCCAGTGAAATTCAGCATAGGCCATTTAAGCCAGAGAATAAGAATGAGCCAGAAAATGAGAACAGTTATCATGAGGCCCAGCAGATCAATTCAGTGAGAAGCTGAGAAAAGCCATATTGAATCAGTCAGCTTAGAGTCTTTTCAGCCCCAGCAGCTGATCTGAGTCATCTAGCCTGAGTTCTTAAAGAACCAGCAGTTGTGAGCTTATCCAGTAGTAACCCTATGAGACAACAATTATATAAATTTTATGTTAATTATAAATTATATTTATATGAAAGTTATATTTTAGAGACTTGTAGGACATCAAGGATGCCCTGCTTCCCCATGGAACTCTGTGGTGGGCCCCAAAGAACAACCATATTGGAATCCTGCTTCATCAATTTTTATCCAGTTTGATCTGCCTGGGTCACAGTAGCAGAATAATTTGCATTCGTGGTCCCCTCATCTCCACTGCCTGACTCTGTATATTCCATGCCATCTTGAGGAGCTGGAAGGATTCCTGTATCCCTGTGGAGGCCTTAAGGGGGTGTTCACAGGAACAACCAGCTTGAAATCCTCTTCCACAAATTCCTTGACATTCAGATCTATTCTGGGACACAGCCAGCATAGGTAAGCTGTGTGCTGCCTCCCTGAACTCCATTGTCTATCCCATGGCTCTCCCTGACTTCCTGGGGTGTAGTGGTGTCATCAAGATCTTCCATCCATCACCACAGAAAACCAGATGTATAAATAACAGTGTAAGAACACAGTTAACAAGAGCCAGGAAAATATAGCACAACTAGAGCCGATCAATCCTGCTATAGCAAGCCCTGGTTATTCTAACACAGCCAGAGAACAAAAAGGTAACCTTAAACCCCTTTTCATAAATATGAGAAAGTCTTTTGAGAGAGGAAATGAAAATATCACATAAAGCAATGCAGGTAAATACATTTGAATAGGTGAAAGAAATGAGTGAAACTGCCAAGAACTGAAAATGGGAATAGAAACTATAAAGAAAACACAAACTTAGGCAATCCTGGAGATGGATCTCCTTGAGACACAGTGTCTTTCCTATAATAATGAATAGTATAGATTCAAGTAAAATATTTACTAATCAAAATGAGGAATGAGATTTTGAAATATTAACATTTGAATCTACTTAATATACCTATGTTACAGAAGGACTCTTCCTTTGACTACCTCCTGACACAAGATTACTAATGTTCATGTTATTTCAATAATAATGTGTATGGATGTTGGTTACATTTAATAAGAGCATAGTGTGTTCTTAATATATGGAGAGCTAATCTTATGAGTTAGCCCTCAGAATGATACCTGTGGCCTCATTAGTCTGTGGACATGTGTTTAAAAACTTCATGTTAGGGAAGGTGAGTCCAATTAATCTCAAAGATCAATTAAGTACAATAAACAGTTGAAATGTTACAAAACTGCTGCAATGTGAGAAAAAAAATCCATTATCAAATCTCCCCGTCTGTCCTCACCTACACAGTGCTTCACTGAGTTATCTTGATAAACATCAACTCTGTTTTGTTCTTATTTTACACTATTAGATTATAGAACCACTTAAGTATTATACTGGTGTGTGAATAAACAATAACTCTAATAGAATCTGAGACTGTATAGAAGGCTGTAGCAAATTTCCATGTCTGGAAGAAGAGTCCACATCTTTAACATTAAAAAGCATGCTCATATAGCATAGACCAGAATTTCTTAGATTCTGAAGTGAGCCTGGGAAGTTTTTGTTGGTTGTCACTGCCCCCTGCTGGTCCTGAGGATCCCTGTAGGGAGGATTTTGTTCAGGTTCCTACTAGACTTCCTTCACTGTGTATCTGGCACAGTAGTAGGTGGCTGTGTCTTCAGTTTGCATATTGTTCATTTTTAAGAAAACTTGGCTCTTGGAGGTGTCCCTGGTGATGGTCAGTCTGGAGTTGAGAGCTGAATTATATTCTGTGCTCCCAGTATTCCTTATTAATCCTATCCACTCCAGACCCTTTCCTGGGGGCTGGCGAACCCAGTGTACATGATAGCTAGTTAATGAGAATCCAGAGACAGTGCAGGTGAGGGACAAGGTCTGTGAGGGCTGCACCAGGTCAGGACCTGACTCTTTCAGCTGCACCTGGGACAGGACACCTATGGAAAGCAACATCACCATCAATCATACATTCCACAGATGTCATTATTGAGTCCTTCTCCTGAAACTCTGAAACACTTACAGCTTGGAAAGGTGACCAGGCAGAGGAGCAGCACCAGGACAGCCATGCTCTGATGGAGGCTCTAATGAGAAGAGGATGGGGCTTCTCAGCTAGGTCTGGGCTTTCAGCCTGAGCTTAGGGCTGCTTTGCATTGGGGGAGGTTCCTGAGGGGATAAAAGTTAGCACTCAGCAGGGATTCAGCTTTTTCCTCAGGTGACTCAGGCTTACTTTATGCTTTTAGAGTAAATGGAAATGTAGTCTCATGAATATTGTTTCTAGTTCTGTCTGGATTGTCAAGTCCACATAAGCAGAAAATTAATTGATCCACTTGATTCGGATTTGGAAGCAAACATGAGGATGATTATTGTGCGTCCACATTCATACAGTGTAGACAGAACTAGGTACCTTAAATTTCATGAATTTTCATAGCTTTGTAAATTCCAGGAGACAGTTTAGGATGTAATTGGTCTTCTTATTATTCCAAATCTTGTTTATAAATTACTGAAATTATTTTTCTGTGGCTTCAGAATAGTGAGTCTTATTCTTATCACTCATCTAGAAAATATCACTCATGAGAGAGTTCTATAAAACTTTTAGTATATGTGATTTCCTGTGTTTATCTGTATGTACTTTTTATGTCTCTTTTAGTTGCTCTTCATCTTGTAGCACATAAAAACTTAGGTTCCTACATATATTTCTATATTGGTGTAGGATTGAAAGCTCTGCTATGTATAACAGGTCATAGTGGTCTATGCAACCAGGACTGAGGATCATGTTGATAAATTAATGAATGTACCAGAGACTCCTATGTGATGACTAGATGTTGAGCAGAGGGCAGGGATGAACATGGGGTCCCTGTGCCTTCAGGACTTGATAACTATAGAGAACCAGACACTAGTGCTTTTCTCCATTGGTAATTCATACCATCAGAGGAGGGTTTGAAGACCTGGAAACAATCTGTCCTTTCAGCAACCAGAAAATATCTGTCTGCCTTGTTGGCCCTGGATACCTCAAGTTTTGTATCCCTTATTTCATTATGCATAATCTTTGAACTATGAGTGGCAGTGGTGGAGACAAGACTTGATATTGGTGAGACAGCCATCTTGTGCAACTTCTGATGGGTACACAGCACTGTCAGTGCTCTATCCCTCCGGTTTATATTAGAAAAATATTCTTCAGGCATTATGCTCAGTCTATCCCATTTGGATTTATCTGAAATTTTCATTGTCCTCTTAAAATTTGGGAAGGAATAGAAAAGAAATATCTATTTCTCACTGGGAATTGGGGAACTTGATATGATACCCCTTACTCAAGTAGTTTTATCTTATGGTACTTGAATTTTCCTTTCTTACAAAACTCTTTAGAAGGAAGTCACTAAGAAACTTTCTTTTTCCAAGGGGAAAGAGTTCAGGGTGAAGCCACATATTACTTAATATTATCTTATATTTGGAGATCTTGATGCTGTAGTTTCACACTTATCTTAGTACCAACCCTATGTATGTAATTTCTTCTGAAATCCCAGGACAAGAGAGTGATTTGTGATCCATGACCACAGCTGTGTCTGTGCTTGCTTTTATGTGTAAAGTGCATGAATTGTGTGAGAAGGTTGGTGAGCATTAAGTTCATGTGTACTGTTGGTTGACTGACCCTTTCTGAATTCCTCCCTGGCTGTAACATGATTGCACACAATTCCCTAAATGTGAAACCTAACTGAGTTACCTTTAAGACGCCATGGTGGCACACTCTTCAGGACACTTTACTTCTCTATATGACACTATTTTCTAAACTCAGTAATTTCTGCCCTGTGTGATGCTCTGTATTTTGTTAATTTCTTGGTAAATGCTACATTTAAAAGATGTATGTATAGTGGGCCTATAGAGATATTTGTGTGGTTAAGCTTCATGCCAAAAATTTTTTGAATGATGACTTAGCTTAGATTTCCATGGATAGCAAGTGAGCTAAGTGTGACTCCAACCTTTAATCCCACTTCTGTGAAATGGAGGGAACATCAGCAAGAGATCACTGGCCAATGAGTCTAAACAACTCAAATATTAATGCCCAATGAGAGAACATGTCTGAAAAATGTAGTGCTGATTGACATTGGAAATCCTTGTATGTCACCATGTATACATACCACTCCAGCTACAAACACACACACAGACACAGACACACACATCCATGGAGAGAAAAAAACAGTAATAAATAAACACAGAAACACATGTCACCTGAAAAGCAGAAATTTGAATAAATATGTGGACACATCAAGGATTACTGAAAAATATATGTGTAGAGAGAATCCCTGATTGTGATATGCAAAGACAGCCCAGGCACAAAGGACAAAAATGGAGCAGAGACTGCAGGAATAGCCAACCAATGACTGGCCTAACTTGAAATAAATCTGTGGGCAGGAACCAGTCTCTGACACTAATAATGATACTATGTCAGATACTATGTCATGCTTGCATATAGGATAAGTTACAGTTATGCACAGTGCCTAACTGTCCTCTGAGAGTTTCCACATAGCAGCTGACTAAAACATAAGTAGAGATCCACAGTCAAACATTGGACAGAGCTCAGTGTGTATTTTCGAAGATTTAGGGGAAAGATTGATGATCCTTAAAGAGCAAAATTGTAAAACAACCTGGATGCCTAGAGGCTTCCAGAGACTGAACCACCAGCTGAAGAGCATACATGAACTGGACTTAAGTCCCCTTCACCTTCGTAGCAGATGTGCAGCTTGGTTCTCATTAGAGTCTCCCAGCCACTGGAACAGGGGCTTTCCCTGACTCTGCTGCCTGTCTGTATATCCTGTTCCCCAAACTCGGCTGCCTTGTCTGGACTGAGTAGAAGCTGATGTGACTAGTCCTGCAGGGTCATGGTATGCCAGGGTGGGTTTCTACCCAGAGAAGAGGCTACCCTTTCTCAGCAAAAAATGAGAGGGTGATGGAGGTGCACTCTGTGAAGAAAACACTGGGAAAGGAGCAGAAGACAATGCTTGAAATGTAATGTGAATAAATAAATAAATGAAAAAAATATTTATTTCTCACTGGATATGGTGATGAACCTGAAGAAGAGGTGGAAAGTGCTAGATGAACTGATGTTATGTTATGGGAAGTAGAAACAAATCGCCTTGAGGAAGTGTAGATTCCTTACTCAGCACTTGTAGCCACAGGAGGCAATTGAAAAATCTCTGGAAAATTAGTGAAAATGCAAATCTCTGTGTCAAATAATATAAGGCAGAAAGATATGCACACTTGTGGACATCACCCATCATGTTTTTGATCCCAAAACTGTGTTTCATCCTGTAGCCTCGAAACTTAGACATGCAATGGAAATGAGTCATTTTGGGGAAGAAAAACGAGACTGATCACCTGGTTGGAATGGCGTCCTTACCTTTAACAGTAAGTAGTTATGGTTTAAATACAATGTTTTATAATCAACTTGTGGAGTGTATTTATTTAGTGATATCATTTAAATCAAGGCTTCATGTGTACTACATAAAATCTCCTCTATTATGCTAACTTTCAACACTGGGTCAATTATTTTTAATGAAACATTTTAACTATTTATATATATTTCTGTATTGGTAGTGTAGCACTCATGGAGGGTCCTTGGTTCTCCATACTTACAGGTGGACATGAATTTCTCACTGTTTGTACCAGTGAGTGATCCTGGTTCACATGCAAGAACAGTATAATTTTTGAATCTCTGAACCTCTGAAACCAGCACTTGGTTGATCAGTCAAAACCTTTCCTCTCATGTTTGTTGCAGCTCTGTTCATGATTGCCTAAATTCACACCAAGCTGAATTAACATGAAGGAAAGACAAAGACCAATAGAACAACACATATTATCAAGTGGAACTTAATGAAAAATCCTGGTCTTAAATATATTGAATTAATTGCTGGGTGAACCAGGATTGAGTAGAGTGAGAACACTATTCAGTTCAATGGGAAGGATTATTCCAAATAATGAGCTATATGGGATTTGACTACAGTTAATAACAACATGCTGTATTTTTCCTGTCTGTCTTTTTTATGAGATACCCTCAAAGCAATAACTGCTTGGTCATTCAACAATGATCCTGTGTTTGAAAACATCACACTAATTTGATGAATACAAACAGTTCCATGAGCAGTTCAACACAATAAAAAGTAGGTGTGTTACTAAAAATGTAGGCAACATAGGAACAAACCCTTTGCCAAAATCTCTCTGGATATCTTCACAATAGTGTTCATCAATGAGCTTCCTGATAAAAGCCAATTCAAGTAAATGTTTTCATATTACACTTAGTTTTTTTTTTTTCAAGGAAGAGCTTCTCTGTGTAGCTCTGACTGTCCTAGAACTCACTCTGTAGACCAGGCTGGCCTTGAACTCAGAAATCTGCCTGCTTCTATCTCCCAAGTGCTGGGATTAAAAGCGTGTGCCACCACTGCCCAGCTTGTATTACACTTAGTGTATAGTACCATGTAAACATTTTCTAAAATTTAAAAGAATGGCTTCACCATAACTAGTTGTAACACCAGTAGTTGTGTAACTACAATTGGAATCTATGGTTTACTAATTTCCTGGGGTCCTTCTCATCAATCAGAATACATTAAGGGTCTCCATATTTTTTTTTGCTTTTAACCTTATAGATTTGCAAGGATATTCATGTCTGAACTCTCAGTAATTTTGTATCACTGTGTCTCTTGACATGGCTATGTCCTCACTCTTCATGTTGATCATTAAGAGGTATACAGTTGTTTTGTTATTGTCTCTGGAGCTAGTGAAACTGTCCTTCATGGAATTGGCATGGTTTATGTTGCTACTATGTTTACTGATGGATGATACCCAGTGCAGGCTTTTTCCTTGAGCCTGATGGAATGAATGCAAGGCATAACCACTGAAAGTGAATCCATAAAATGTACACAGGAGTTTCAAGGACTCTACAGGCCGCGTCAAGTCTCCACCAGAATCCACCAGCTGCAATGCACAACAGATGCCTGTAGACACAAAGAATTCTGGCCAGAAAACTGTCAAAGAAGCCAATTGCCTCTCTCATGTCCATATGGACACTCAACATCTCCTGGTCATCAATTGCCTTTTAAAATAACCTTAAGAAAACACAAGTGATCCTGAAGTCCATGATGAGTAGTCTCTGTTCAGTGCTGATTATATACATATATATACACATACATATATATACATATTCTGTTGCCATTTATATATTCATGTCTCCATAGT
>NW_021611463.1:0-1126 GCF_004785775.1 Grammomys surdaster | reverse complement strand
AAAAGCTAGTGAAAAATTCAGGAAAAATAGTCAAAACTTGAAGAAATTATACACAGTCAGGAATAAACTATAATCAAATGGAAGAGAAACCAAAGAAAGTTATGAACAAGGAGAAATTTGCATTTAAAATTCATAAAAAATAGAAAATTGATAAGGAGACCATTTGATTTGTAAAGGAATATGTTTTAAAACAGTTTTTCCTGACAAAATTGAACATTTACTTGGCAAAAAATTCATAAAATTGAAAACACTGTGGAAAAAGCTAGTGAAAAATTCAGGAAAAATACTGAAAACTTGAAGAAAAATTAAAACCCCAACGATAAACTATAATCAAACTGAAGAGAAATCAAAGAAAGTTATGAACAAGGAGAAATTTGCTTTTAAAATTCATAAAAAAAGAAACATGATAAGCAGACAATTTCATTTGTAAAGGCATGTGATTTAAAACAGTTTTTCCTGATAAAATTGAACACTTACTTGGCAAAAATTCAAAAATTGAAAACACTGTGGAAAAATCAAACAAAAGAAATATCAAGCTGGGGAATTCATGTGGAGGTCAGAGTGAAAGCAGGTGTGAGTGGAAGCAACAGAAGGAGTCATGGCTGCCAAAGTGTTTGAGTGCATCGGAAAGTTCGGCCTGGCGTTAGCAGTTGCAGGAGGTGTGGTGAACTCTGCTCTATATAATGTGGATGCTGGACACAGAGCTGTCATCATTGACCGATTCCGTGGCGAACAGGACATTGTGGGAGGGGAAGGGACTCACTTTCTCATCCCTTGGGTACAGAAACCAATTATCTTTGACTGCCGCTCTCGACCACGGAATGTCCCGGTCATCACTGGTAGCCAAGACCTACAGAACGTCAACATCACACTGCGCATCCTCTTCCGGCCAGTGGCCAGCCAGCTCCCTCGTATCTACACCAGCATCTGCGACGACTGTGATGAGCGGGTGCTGCTGTCTATCACCACAGAGATCCTCAAGTCCGTGGTGGCTCGGTTTGATGCTGGAGAATTGATTACCCAGCGAGAGCTGGTCTCCAGGCAGGTGAGCGATGACCTCACAGAGCGAGCAGCAACAATTGGGCTCATCCTGGATGACGTGTCCCTGACACATCTGACCTTCGGG
>NW_021611462.1:0-2967 GCF_004785775.1 Grammomys surdaster | reverse complement strand
TGATATTTCAGTATTATTTATTTCTGATTTACTATGAACTCTGACTGATGACTATCGATAATTAATGTTCACTTATTTCTGATTTACCAGTACCCACGAATGGTGAATATTGATTATTCATGTTCATTTTTTTCTGATTTACTATCATCCACGAATGCTGAGTATTGATTATTCCTTTTCATTTATTTCTGAATTACTATAATCTATGACTGATGCCTATTGATATTTCAGCTTTATTTATTTCTGATTTCCTATTAATTATGACTGATGACTATTGATTATTCATGTTCTTTTTTTCAGATTTACTATTATCCACGAATGGTGAATATTGATTATTCATGTTCATTTATTTCTGATTTACCTTTATCTATGACTGATGACTATTGATAATTCAGCTTTATTTATTTCTGATTTCCTAATTACTATGACTGATGACTTTTGGTTATTCATGTTCGTTTATTTCTGCTTTATTTTTATCCACGAATCATGAATATTGATTATTCCTGTTCATTTATTTCTGACTTATTATTATCTATGACTGATGACTCTTGATACTTCAGCTTTATTTATTTCTCATTTTCCATGAAGTTATACTGATGATTATTGATTATTCATGTTTATTTATTTCTGACTTACTAGTATTTATGATTGATGACTATTGATACTTCAGCTTTATGTATTTATGATTTGCCATGAACTATGACTGATGACTATTGATTATTCATGTTCATTTATTTCTGTTTAACTATGATCCACGAATGGTGAATATTGATTATTCCGGTTCATTTAAATGTGACTTACTTTTATCTATGACTGATGACTCTTGATATTACACCTAATTTTTTTCGGGTTTACTATTATGTTTGACTGATGACTATTGATTATTCATGCACATTTATATCTGATTTACTATTATCCACGAATGGTGTATATTGATTATTCATGTTCATTTATTTCTGATTTACTATTATCCATGAATTGTGAAAACTGATTATTCATGTTTATTTATTTCAGACTTACCATTATCTATGACTGATGTTCATTTATTTTGACTTACTATTATCTATGACTGATGACTATTGATACGTCCACTTTATTTATTTCTGATTTTCTATTAACTATGACTGATGACTTTTGGTTATTCACGTTCCTTTATTTCTGCTTTACTATTATCCACGAATCGTGAATATTGATTATTCTCTTCATTTATTTCTGAGTTACGTTTATTTATGACTCATGACTTTCGATACTTCAGATTTACTTCTTTCTGATTTCCTATGAACTATGACTGATGACTATTGATTATTCAAGTTCATTTATTTCTGATTTACTATTATCCACGAATGGTGAATTTTGATAATTCATATTCATTTATATCTGACTTACTATTATCTATGACTCATGACCATTGATATTTCAGCTTTATTTCTGACTTCCCATGAACTATGGATGACGACTATTAATTATTCATGTTCATTTATTTCTGATTTACTAGTATCCACGAATGGTGATTATTGATTATTCCTGTTAATTTATTTCTGACTTACTATTATCTATGACTGATGACTATTTTTTTTTAGTTATTTTGTTTTTTTTTTTTTTGTTTGTTTGTTTTGGATATTAGAATACACACACACACGCACACACACACACACACAGACACACACACACACACAGTCACATGTATATTCTTGTTTTCACCACTTCACCCACTGGGCTCCAACCACACCACTTTGCCATTCTCTATTTTCTTCTCTGTTCTTCTTTGTATTTCTTTCTTGTGTCTTCCCACTAAGAGCTGGAACTCATGATCCTCCTCCTGTCTCAGTCTCTCAAGTGCTGGATTACAGTGGCTTTGCCTTGTCTGTCCTGGGAACTTGCTCTGTATACTAGGCTGGCTTTTAACTCACAGGGAAGATCCAGCCTGCCCCTGCATGCCTCCAATCCCAGCACTCGGGAAGCAGAGACAGGTAAATCTTTAAGTTTGAGGCCAGCCTTGTCTGCAATGTGGGTTCCAGGACAGCTAGTCCTACACAGAGAATCCCTACCATGAAAAAAAAATTTTAAAGGTTTTTTCCCCCTCTTTTACTAGAATCATCTCAACGCCATTTATTTTGGCCGATCCTTTTTCCAGTGACTAGTAACACCATTCCCATTATAAAACAAGTTCTCTTGATTTTGTTTTCAGTACGGCCTCACAATCTTTATTTTCCTCCAAGCGGAGATGGTTTTCTCCGAGCCTCTTTCTGGACTACCTTTTTCTTGCTCTTCAGTTCGCAGGTTTGCAGACAGCTCTCTCATATCTCCATTGTCTCTAGCCCCTTTGCGCTCCTCAACTCGGAAGGGCCTGTAGAACCCAGGGCTATTAGAATCTCGCCATTGCTAGACTGTTGCTAGGACAGTTGCCGTGGAGACTTCTGAGAGGACCAACCTTCGACGTCCTAGTGAAGGACTAAAGTTGGCATCAGCGTCGCAAGGGGGTGCGTAACTCGAGTGAAGACTGTATATATTTCAGTTTTATTTATTTCTTTTTATCCATGGACTAATACTGATGACTATTGATTATTCATGTTCATTTGTTTCTGGTTTACAATTATCCACGAATGGTGAATAGTGATTATTCAGGTTCATTATTTCTGACTTACTATTATCTTTTACTGATGACTATTTATATTTCAGCTTTATTTAATTCTGATTTCCCATGAACTATGACTGATGACTATTGATTATTCATGTTCATTTATTTCTGACTTACTGTTATCTAAGACTGATGACTATCGATATTTCAGCTTTATTTCTGATTTCCTATCAACTATGAGTGATGACTATTGAATTTTCATGTTCATCTATTTCTGATTCACTATTATCGACGAATGGCGAATAAAGTTTATTCCTGTTCATTTATTTCTGACTTACTATTATCTATGACTGATGACTATTGATATTTCAGCTTTTTTTTGCGGTTTA
>NW_021611461.1:0-1102 GCF_004785775.1 Grammomys surdaster | reverse complement strand
AGCAACATGAGCTCATAACAGTTGAACCATCTCTCCCAGACTCCTTTCAATTTTTTAATGAAACCTTCAATTTAAAAGACATTTTCTTCCACCTATGCCCAGCAGGGTCCTCCACTCTTACATATTCAACTGAAGGTGGAAGAAGAGAACCTTGACCGCATGATGGCTGGATGCTCCAGGGGGTGGGAATTTTGAGGGTGGGGAGGTGGGAGTGGGGGGTAGATAGAGGTTACATCCACAGAGAAGAAGGAGGAGGGATGAGGGGATTGGGGGTTCCTGAGTGGGTGGGGGATAGGGGTAGGGGACAACATAGGAAATGTAAATAAAACATCCAATAAAAATAAAAAAAAGACATTTTCATATTACACTGCAGTACAATTAATAGATGAAACATTTTATTTTAATGTTAGATTATACTCTTCCTCAAATAGTTCTGGGGGTTAATAAGATTTAAAAATTGAAATGGAAAATGCAATCCTTCTGAGAATTCCTTTCCTAAAAAGTATCATGGCTTCATCACATATTTGTCCCAAAACCACCTTTTGAAGGTATACATTTTAGGAAAGGATGAGAAGGCTAATATCATTCCTTACACTGTAGTAGAGACCAAAGTCCAGGTTCTTCTGAACATTCATGCAGTGTCCTCAATATAATGATAGTGAATCACAAAAAGTCTCTACTGAGAACTCTACTTCTAAAAACTGCTAGATTACTGCTCTTAGAATATAAGGAGACATTAGGTATTAAATCTGTTTCCTGTGCATCAATCCCTAATATCCCGAATCATTCTCATTCTCCAGAGAACTATTGCATGTCTGATAAATATGAGGTCATAGATCAAGACTCAAAACATAATGTTCATCATCCTGTGATTATCCTAGAGAAGTCTTATAAATGTAGTAAGCTTGGCAAAGCATTTCCCGAATCCTCCCAATGTACTCGGTATAGCACAAATGATACTGTAAAAAACTGTAACAACTAGACATATAACTACGCTAATAGACAAAATAGCAGGAATCCTGAAAAATAACTTGGCAAATCTACAAACTGTGACTGATATTAAATTTCAGCATCAAAATAAGTAAAAAATCAGAGAATCTAC
>NW_021611460.1:0-1581 GCF_004785775.1 Grammomys surdaster | reverse complement strand
ATTCACCATTGGTGGATAATAGTAAATCAGAAATAAATGAACTTCAATAATCAATAGTCATCAGTCATAGTTCGTGAAAATCAGAAATAAATAAAGCTGAAGTATCAATAGTCATCAGTCATGGATAATAGTAAGTCATAAATAAATAAACATGAATAATCAATATTCAGAATTCATGGATAATAGTTAATCAGAAATAAATGAACATGAATAATCAACAGTCATCAGTCATACTTAATAGTAAATCAGAAATATATAAAGCTGAAATATCAATAGTCATCAGTCATAGATAATAGTAAGTCAGAAATAAATGAACAGTAATAATCAATATTCACCATTCGTGGATTAAAGTTAATCAGAAAAAAATGAACATGAATAAACAATACTCATAAGTCAGAGTTCATGGGAAATCAGAAATAAATAAAGCTGAATTATCAAAAGCAATCAATCATAAATAATAGTAAGTCAGAGATAAATTAACATGAATAATCAATATTCACGATTTGTGGATAACAGTAAATCAGAAATAAATAAACATGAATAACCAATAGTCATCAATTAAAGTTAATTGGATATCAGAAATAAATAAAGCTGAAGTGTCAATAGTCATCAGACGAAGGTAATAGTAATTCAGAAATAAATGAACATGAATAATCAATAATCACCAATCGTTGATAATAGTAAATTTGAAATATATGAACATGAATACTGAATATTCACCCTTCGTGGATAATGGTAAATCTGAAAAAAAATTACCTGAATAATCAATATTCATCAGACATAGTTAATAGGAAATCAGAAGTAAACAAAGCTGAAATTTCAGTATTCATTAGTGATAGATAATAGTAAGTCAGAAATAAATGAAAATGAATAAACAATAATAACCATCGTTGATAATATTTAACCAGAAATAAATGAACATGAATAATCAATATTCACCATTCGTGGTTAATGGTAAATGTGAAAAAAATGAACATGAAAAATCAATAGTCATCAGTCATAACTAATAGGAAATCAGAAATAAATAAAGATGAAATATCAATAGTCATCAGTCATAGATATTAGTAAGTCAGAAATAAATGAACATTAATAATTAATATTCACGGTTAGTGGATAAGAGTAAAGGAGAAATAAATGAACATGAATAACCAAAAGTCATTAGTCTTAGTTAATAGGAAATCAGAAATACATAAAGCGAAAATATCAATAGTCATCTGTCATAGATAATAGTAATTCAGAAATAAATGAACATGAATAATCAATAGTCATCAGTCATAGATCATGGGAAATCAGAAATAAATAAAACTGAAGTATCAATAGTCATCACTCATAGATAATAGTAAGTCAGAAATAATGAGCCTGAATAATCACTATTCACCATTCATCGATAATAGTAAATCAGAAATAAATGAACATGAATAATCAATAGTCGTCAGTATTAGTCCATGGATAAAAGAAATAAATAAAGCTGAAATATCAATAGTCATCAGTCGAGTGACGCACCCCCGGGCGACGCTGGCGCCAACTTTATTCTGTCACTAGGACACAGAAAGTTGGTCGTCTCAGAAGTCTCCATGACAA
>NW_021611459.1:0-1028 GCF_004785775.1 Grammomys surdaster | reverse complement strand
AGAGGCACTCTTAATAAAGACAAAAAGGAAGGAAACTGAGGAGCACATGTCCGGGGAATTCAGGAAATGCCCCACTAAGGGTTTTTCTCTACAAACCACAAACACAGGAAGGAAAAAAATATCTGAGAAAACATGACATGCAATGGTCTGCAGAAACAGAGGAGTCACCACGTGTCTGCCATAGAGGTACCATCCAAGCTCCTCAACAAGAGCTTCTAGGAATGCCTCCCACTGTTGCTAGGGCCCAAGGCTGTAGTAGTCCTATGAAATATGGGTGGAGGTGGGGAGCATTTCTTTACCACTGCCACTCATTTGCCCCTTCACTCTTTTCCAGTAGTTCAAATGGAGACATCCCTGGGATTACCACCTTCAGGTCAGACATACTGTCAGCTGCAGAGTCCTGAACTCTTCAAAACCTCTGGCCAGGCTTCCCAGAAAAGACCACCAGCTGTCAATGGGGACAGGGCATTAACAGCCACTATCCACAGTCCTTCAGAATTTCTCGCCTTGCCTCCAGCTCCAAACCAGGAAGAAACTAAGAACAAAACCATGAAAGAGATCAAAGATGAATTTTTAAAGAGTCTGGATGCCTATGAGGGCACAAAAGAAAACCAAGACACACCAATCGTGACTTTAGCACACCCTGACTTTCAGCAGCATCTGCACTGCACTGATACTGAGAGCCTAAGGCAGAAGTCTGCTTCTGACGATATGCATGTGGGAGACATCAGCATGTTTCCAAAAGAGCTTGGGGGCATCCAGAATGAGATAGGTTCCAGCTTTGACTTTAAAGACATCGCTACACTTGAGGCAGACATTCAACTTCCCCAACTCCTCAACACCCTCACAGATATAGACCAGGATCAGTCCTGTGAAAACTGGAACATCATCAATGAGGCCCCTGGCCAGGTGAGGAAGAATAAACATAAGTCATCTGAGCTGCTTGAGGAAGCACCTCAGGCCAAAATCCAGCACCAAGATCTGGTGTTGGGAGAGGGGAATGTGTATGTGCCTGGGTCCAGTGACAG
>NW_021611457.1:0-1418 GCF_004785775.1 Grammomys surdaster | reverse complement strand
ACAATAATAGTGGGGGATTTCAACACCCCACTCTCAGCAATGGACAGATCATGGAAACAGAAACTAAACCGAGACACTTTGACATTAACAGAAGTTATGAACCGAATGGACTTAACAGACATCTATAGAACATTTCATCCTAAAACAAAAGAATATACCTTTTTCTCAGCACCTCATGGTACCTTCTCCAAAATAGACCATATAATTGGTCACAAAACAAGCCTCTACAGATACAAAAAGATTGAAATAATCCCTTGCCTCTTATCAGATCACCATGGAATAAGACTGGTCTTTAATAATGACAAAACCAATGGAAAACCCATGTGCACATGGAAACTGAACAACTCTCTACTCAATGATGACTTGGTCAAGGAAGAAATAAAGAAAGAAATAAAAGACTTTTTAGAATTCAATGAAAATGAGGACACATCATACCAAAACTTGTGGGACTCCATGAAGGCAGTGCTAAGAGGAAAACTCATAGCTCTAAGTGCCTACAAAAAGAAACTGGAAAGAGCACACACTAACAAGTTGACTGCACAACTAAAAGCCCTAGAACAAAAAGAAGCAAATACACCCAGGAGGAGTAGAAGGCAGGAAATAATCAAACTCAGGGCTGAAATCAACCAAATAGAAACTGAAAGAACAATACAAAATATCAATAAAACCAGGAGTTGGTTCTTTGAGAAAATCAACAAGATAGATAAACCGTTAGCCAGATTAACCAGAGGGCACAGAGAGAGTATCCAAATTAATAAAATCAGAACTGAAAAGGGAGACATAACAACAGAAACGGAAGAAATTAAAAAAATCATCAGATCCTACTACAAAGGCCTATACTCAACAAAACTGGAAAACCTGGATGAAATGGACAATTTCCTAGACAGATACCAGGTACCAAAATTAAACCAGGAGCAGATAAACCATCTAAATAGTCCCATAACCCCTCAGGAAATAGCAGCAGTCATTAAAAGTCTCCCCACTAAAAAAAGCCCAGGACCAGATGGTTTTAGTGCTGAATTCTATCAGACCTTCAAGGAAGACCTAATACCAATTCTCTTCAAACTATTCCACAAAATAGAGACAGAAGGAACACTACCCAATTCGTTCTATGAAGCTACAATTACACTCATTCCCAAACCCCACAAGGACCCAACAAAGAAAGAGAACTTCAGACCAATCTCCCTTATGAACATCGATGCAAAAATACTCAATAAAATTCTAGCAAACCGAATCCAAGACCACATCAAAACAATCATCCATCATGATCAAGTAGGTTTTATCCCAGGAATGCAGGGATGGTTCAATATTCGGAAATCCATCAATGTAATCCACTATATAAACAAACTTAAAGAAAAAAACCATATGATTATCTCACTAGATGCTGAGAAAGCATTTGACAAAATTCAACATCCCTT
>NW_021611456.1:0-3268 GCF_004785775.1 Grammomys surdaster | reverse complement strand
GTAGAGAGGAGTAGAGGCCGGCCATGACCACGTGGAGAGAGGGGGAAGAGAAGGGGAGAGGGGAGAGGACAACCTGCAGGTGCTCAGGGTTGAGGAGCAAGAGAGAGAGGAGGGGCCAAGCAGCCCCTTTTATAGTGGGCAGGGTTACCTGCCTGTTGCCAGGTAACTGTGGGGCGGAGCATACCTGGCTGTTGCCAGGTGACTCTGGAGGTGGAGTTTAACAGATTGCTAACATTCCCATGTTTTGGTTTAATTAAAAAGAAAAATTAGAAAGAGGTGATGGCGAAGCAGGAATAGGGTCGTTGTGAAATCTGGCTACTTCCTGCTGGCATTGGGGGCGACGTGTCTCTAGGGGGAACCTAGAAGAATGGATATGGGGGATGTTTGTCCCATCTTAGAAGAGCTGGCTGTTTTCTGATGTCCAGGGTCAGGTCCAGTAGAAGCAGCTGTGTCTGTGTGTGTGGCAGGAGATGGAGCATCTGAAGGTTGCTTCTCTGGAGCTGTACTGGATGCACCTGGACTTGACAAGATGTAGGAAATAAGATTAAGAACACTTGGAGAAAGAATTTTTTTTCTTTTTAAGATGTACATTTGAAACCCAGAGGGATACCACCCTTTGTTATATGTAGTCAGTGGGAATTTTAGGCAGATGTACTTATCTGGATGGCATCCATGAGAGGTAGATCTGAGTGGGTTTCCTGTAGCTTATAAGTTTACAAAAGAGATAACAGCATAAGTTAACAACACAAGTAGTCTTTCAACTGAGATTAGGTAATGAGGTAACAGATAATATCTTTTAAAACTTAGCTGTCAATGTAGTCAGAAGTCTGGTAAAGAGTAAACAATCTACCAGTTATATATTATTTTTTTAAAAATGACAGAGTCCACTAGCCAACAGTTCCCATGGTTTCCATAGTCTCTTGGGTGAAGTCAGTCTTGCTTCCAAGCGTAGAAGCCACAGGGCTTTTTTCTGTGGAATGGGTACGCATGATATGAGAAATGACTTACCTTTATTTAGCCAAGTCATTTGACTCAGGGCGTCCCGTTGTGTTTGTCCACATACAATCTAGGCTGTATGTTCTAGGATTCCGGTGTCCAGGTCTTCTGAAACCATCTTGGGCTAACTGTTAGAGGCTTTGGGCATTCTGTCGGCCATAAACTTAAAATATATAATTAGCAGACTTCTGACAAGATTGAGAGCCATAAGGATTGGTTGTAACTGAATAGAATAATAGCAGTAGTAAAAATCTATCAAGACACATTAGGAAAGAGTCTTAAGTAACTTTGGTAGGTTGTATAGGAAGAGAAAAGCACAGTTTTGTATTAGCAAAGAAGCATTTTTGTTAAGAAAGCTGGATGGTAGGGCTGTCACAGGTTGGAGCTGTGAGTCACGGTTGCTGCAGGCAGGTCAGGTCTGTGGGGCTGGCAGCATAGCTGTAGGGCGGGTCTTCCTGCTGGCAGCCGGAAGTCGCTGCTCAGTGACTCTGGTGGCTGCATTTAGGAAAAGTAAGCATGTCCCGTGTCACCACAACCTTAGTTGTTTTTGTAGCAGTGCCAGGCGGCAGGATGTAAGGGGACAACCAAGAGCAGAGTTAAGAACCATAGAGGGAAGGGACCAGGCGAACAGGCTGACCGATCGCAGAGGAGGCGAGGGGAGCTAGCTGGGCCCTGGACCCGCTAGCTTTCCAGGCAAGGCACTGGAACCTCAGTTCCAGTCGGCCCGCAAATGACGAAGGAGGAGGAAAGGGAAAAGGGCGCGAGAGACTGGCCCTTGGAAGAGACACCTGGGGACTATGGTCGGAGCCAGTGCTCCTGAGGCAGGGAAAACAATCTGTCCAGGCCTGGCCTGGGGTACTCAGCAGCGAGAAACTGTCTCGAGAGGAGAGGGGAAATGTCTCATCCAAGGGGGGGCGTCCTAGAGAGGTTCAGGGAAGGACAGGGTTCACTCTAGCTCAAGGAATCTCCCCTGGGACCATGTGGAGGGTTACTCTGGCCAGTGGGGGATGGGGAAGCTTACCAGTTCTAGGCTAGTGTGTGTGGAACCTGCAGACATCCGCTAGAGTCACAGTAATTCCCCCATTTTGGTTTAATTAAAAAGAAAAATTAGAAAGAGGTGTGGGGCAGAACCTTGGGTGGGGAGCAGCTGGAGTACATAGAAGGGGAGTAACGGAGGTAAATAAATGTATGGATACAGGGGATTTCCTTCCATTTACCGGACTGCTGGCACTATGTATTAAGACTCCATAAAATAATGGGGTCTAGGGTGCCATTACGTGGCCACGTGGTCATCCCATTGTCTAAAGGGTACCCAATCCAGACTTTATTGCAAAGACGTATTAATTTGGAAGGCCTCAACTCAGGCGTTAATTGTAAAGATTTGAGGTTTTTCAGTAGACAGCCCAGTGGGGTGTCCGTATGGACGAAGACGATGAACCCATTGAGTGAGAGTTACCAAACTTAGCTTAGCGTCCTAAACTAATCTTTGGAAACAGAAATCAGGCACTGCTTATAATAATCGGGCCGTCGTGCGATTAAATAAGGGCCTCGACTGGGCTAACCCACCAGAAGTTAGCCAGTCAGGAGATAGCTCGGCTGGTACCAGCTTTTTGTGGAGCTGCAAGAGCTGAGGAGGGGTTACGAGCTATTCCGAGAGGGGAAATCACTCAATCGGTTCAAGGTCCTAGTTGAATAGCAGTTGTGGTTCAGCTAGAGGCCAGACACATGTGCTGGGGCAAAAACCAGCCCTGTGGTCCAGGAAGCGGTGGCCAGACGCAAACCCGGAGTCCAGGGCCCCTCACACGAACCAGAAGCTCCCTATGGATTAAAAGCCGGTGTGTGCATGAAATTGTGCAGTCCGGTACCTGGAAGGTGGAACCGAACCGGGGACCTGTGTGTCTGTCTGGGTATCTAGGCCACACGGCAGAGCACCAACTGGGGGAGGGGTGGGCCGAAACGGCACAGCTCATGTGGTGGAAGTTCGGCGAGTCTCAGCAGACACGGTGAAAACGGTGGGCTGCGCAGCAGTGTAGCAGTCACGGGCTGGTGGAGCTGAGGCTGAAACGGCGGTATGGCTGTAGCGGCGGGAATGGCGGACCACGTGGGCCTCGGAGTAGCAGCAGATGAAGTCTGAGTGGTCATTGTGCCCATCTTGTACGGTTGCAGCAGCTGAGGTCCCCAAAGTCTTCGTATCCGAGTCACGGCACCAATGAAAGGATTTCCACGGCGCAGCTTGGGACAGATCACAGCAGGCCAAGATGGTTCCACGAGG
>NW_021611455.1:0-11297 GCF_004785775.1 Grammomys surdaster | reverse complement strand
GGAACCATCTCCTTCATGTACCTCAAGCCGAAAGACAAAGACCCCAGCGTGGATAAGATTGTCACGTTACTCTATGCGATTGTGGCCCCCTCACTGAATGCCTTCATCTATAGTCTGAGGAACACAGAGGTGAAAGCTGCTTTCACAGCTCTGGTACGGGGAGGTCTCCTCACCAGGAAAATGTCCCACTTTTAATTCTTAGCCTAGTCTTTGTCAGTCAGCAGAGACTAAGTTCTATTGTGGTAATGACTTTAATTATTCAGTGACACACACACACATACATACACACACACACACACACGCACACACAGCAGAACACTGAAACCCTGTCATTTGGGACAAAGCGGATGAACTTAGACAGCAGATGAGCTGTAAGTCTTGGGCTGCCTGAAGAACAGAAGCCTGCATGGAAGTCGGCCGTGTGCTCAGGTGCTGTACAGTGGAGAGGAAAGTCATCTTGCTGGTCCCTGAGCACACACTTCAGTGAACAAATTTCCAGACCTAAATCCTAGACACCAGAAAAGGTACACCTGTGCTATCCAGCAGCTGCATCCCAGGAGCTGGCTGTGCCCCAGATAGTGTCAGAGGTTCCATTCTTGTAGATTACTGACAGTTCCCCTTGGGAGGTAGAGGCAGGGATCTCTGAGTGCAAGGCCAGTGTGGTGGTTTGATTATGGCTGGCCCAGGGAATGGCACTATTAGGAGGTGTGGCCTTGTTGGAGTAAGTGTGTCACTGTGGGCATGGGCTTTAAGACCCTCATCCTAGCTGCTTGGAAGCCTAGCAGCCTTCAGATGAAGATGTAGAACTCTCAGCTCCTCCTGCACCATACCTGCCTGGATGCTGCCGTGCTCCCACCTTGATGATAATGGACCAAACCTCTGAATCTGTAAGCCAGCCCCAATGAAATGACCAAGTTGCCTTGGTCATGGTGTCTGTTCACAGCAGTAAAACCCTAACTTAGTCAGCCAGCCTGATCCACAGAACAAGTTCCAGCATAGCCAGGGCTACACAAAGAAATTTTGTCTTGAAACACACACACACACACACACACACAGAGAGAGAGAGAGAGACAGAGAGAGAAAGAGAGAGAGAGAGAGCTCAGTGCAGTAATACTTCTTCTGAGTAGTTCTCCAAGGAAAACAAAACAAACAAACAAGCAAAAAGGAGTAAGTACCAGAGGGTTTAAAGGCATATTTAGGATCCCACCAGTATCCAAAAGAAAAGGTCAGAAGAGAAGAAAAGAGAAATATTCCCCCTTGAGTGAGGACTCAGAGCAGGCAGGTCCAGCCAGTGGTGCTCCTCGGGTCTGCACTAGGAGGTGGTGTGAACTTATGAGAAGTAAAGTCCACTGCGGAGTGTGAACCTGCCTTCCTAGAACTCACTCCCGGATGGACCACACAGTGAGGTCCAGGTCAGGAAGGAAGCGCTGGTAGATTCCCTGTCCAAAGACAGTGACAATTTCAGTACAGCTTAGCTTTCTCTTTCCTGTCGCCCCCTGGAAAGTCTACACAAACCCCTCATCTTTTGCAGTGTCTCACGAACAACTCCATATGAGCAGAAACTCTGCTACCATCTGGATTGGGCACAGCAGACTCCTGGGGAGCTGGCGTCAATTTCAGGTGTCCATGGCATAGGCCTGGAGGTATACTCACAGGCGTGTATGCTCAGGGACAGCAAATTGTCTCAGTGGGTGAAGGTGCTTGCCACAAAAGCCTAACCCTGGGGACCTGAGTTGGATCTGCAGAGCCCACTTAAAGATGCAAGGAAAGAGCCAATTCCACAAAGATGTTCTCAGACATGTTTGTCATGGCGTGTGTGCACACACGCAATAATAATATAACTTGTAAAAATGAAAAAGAAGTTTGTACTTAGATATAAGTGCTGCCTCCTGTATATGACATAGAACAGAGGTGATAGGTCCAGGGGGTGAGTAATTGTGCAGGCAACTCAAGCCATGGATGCTTTAGCAACTTTTGTAATGGAAGATGGCGTTTACATAGTCCCATTTGCCCAGCCCTGGATTCACACCGGGTGTCTCTATTGCTATAATGAATACTCGAGGCTGAGAGCTTTATAAAGAGGCTTACTGAGCTCACAGTTTTAGATTCCTTCTCCTCCCTTTACTTCTCTATTTTTATTTTGGGAGGCAGAATCTCACACTGTAGCCCAGGATAGCCTAACACTGACTATGTAGTCCAGGCTAGCCTCACATTTATGGCCATCGTCTGACCTCTGTCCTTCCAGTGCTTGACTCACAGGCATGAGCCATCCTATCTACCTCTCCTTGTCTGGTTCCTTTTGGTTCTTTGAGACAAGATCTCTGATTTGCTATGTAGCTGGTAGTGGCCTTCGATTCCAGATCCCCCTGCTTCTCTTTCCTGAGTCCTGGGTTTGTAGGTATGTTCCACCACACCCTGCTTTTTAGGTTAGCATACAAAGTGTTGGGTTTCATCATGGTCTCCTCAGTCCTATATGTGTGTCATTATACTTTGCTCTTATGGGTTCCCCTCCCCAATCCCTCGGGAGCCTCCCTTTTCCATCTGACCCCCTCTCCCCCCTGCTCCCTCTCCTGTTTGCTGGTCATCCGTGTTTCTCTGCTTTCTCTCTCCCTGTTCATGTCCTCGTTTCTTATCTGTGGCTGTTTGCTTGTTTCCATGTATCATAATACACGATCCCTCAAAGGATTAAAACATTTGAGACACTCCATTCCCTCACAAAGTAAGAACAGATCAGGGGAGGACATGTGGCAAAGGAATGTTGAGAAGAAACCGTAACAACCACAAAGCCAGGTTGGGTATGTTGGTACACAACTATGATTTCAGGCTCAGAGACAAGTGGATCTCTATGAGTTCAAGGCCAGCCTGGTCTACATAGTGAGCTCTAGGACATCGAGGGCTATGTGGAGAGAATCTGCTTCAAAAAAACAAAACAAAACAAAACAAAACAAAACAAAACAAAACTCAGTTGTACAAAAAAAATTCCATTCATTTCTTTCCTTTAATGGAATTGCCTGTAAGTGAGAAGCCTCTATCAGATCGGGCAGATGGGAATCATAGTCTCAGTCAGGAACAGTCTGTCTTTCCTGAGATCTCCAAAATGAGGAAGATACAATCAGACCTTTTGATGGATCATGCACTGCCCTCTCAGGGTCCTCTGACCTCTTCTCTGTGGTCCCCAACTCCAAGCTTCCCCTTTATGACAGCCTCCATAGGGCTTAGGGGACAGTCTTCAGCATCAGGGCCAAGCTCTGCCGGGATGTCAGCATTTCACCTGCCACCACGCTTGCTCTGTGGCTCGAATGAGTCCTCTCAGGTCAGTCCCTGCACCCCAGACATTTGCTCTCCGGCTGTGGGAACTGACAGTTTTTACCTCAGGAGTGAGTCTGGAAACGGAATCCCCTACAGATGACAACAGCTGACCTGAGAAAGACTGACACGTAGTGTGAGGGGACTGTGCTTCAGCCAGGGCTGTGGCTAACTGCACAGCCCAGCATCTGGCCCGGCTTTCAAATAAACACACTTTATTTTTAAATGAGTCTGGGCAGAGTTTCTCTCATTTTCCATACAAAGTTCTCTTGGTTGCCATGGTACCGGGTCTTGAATGCTGTTGAGGCTGCTGCTGGCAGTGCAAGTGTCCAAACCTGCAGACCACAGCCTACCACCCCGTGCTGCAGCCAGTGAGGGGAGTGGGAACCTGATGGCCACTGACCTGAAGATTAGTATAGCCATTTGCTTTCTCCTATTCATACCCATGTGCTATATATAACTATGATGTGTGTGTGTGTGTGTGTGTGTGTGTGCAGGTACACACAAAATAAAAAATCCTTATCATTTTGGGGGGATTTCTGGAGACGTTACGGCAGTGAGTGTTGTAGACTATACGGGAAGAAAGCAATAAGAACTGCTGGCCTGAGACACGCTAGCCCATGCCACTGAAATGACTGGAACTGGGCTGGGGACCGAGAAGACACACAGCTCTCCATGTTCCCTCACAGACAAGTCCCACCATTGAGGGTCACAGCCTTCTTTTTCCAGTGCTAAGATTCAAGAAGCCTTCCCAGAATGGAGCCATTAGCCACTGTGATAGAATGAGTGATACTTTGCAAGCTTCTCTTTTACAAAATTATTTACTGATTGTGTGTGTGTGTGTGTGTGTGTGTGTGTGTGCAGGTACACACAAGTCACAGCATGTCTAAGGAGGTCAGAGGACAACTCTTGGGGATTGGTTTTCTGTTAACTTGTGTGGCCCAAGCTCCCATTGTCAGGCATGCACCTCTACCCATCTTGAGGCATCTTGCTGGTCCCTTTTGCATTTTTCTTGTTAAACACGGCATTGGCTAATACTAAAGCACATGCCTCTGTCAGCAGGTCCACACAGTGCAAACGGTGAGCAGCAAGAACCAGGCTCTGCATCTGTCTCCTAATTGTGCATGTCAGCGTCTTTCCAGGTGATCTGCACCAGCCTCTGGTTATGAAAGAGTAGATTTATGAAGCCATCAAGGTTGAGTACAAAGCCGCCAGACAGCTATTCTCTCCAGAGATGCGCAGGCTTTTCCTTCCAGCCTGTTAGCTAGAAGCACTGGTACTTAAGGAACATTGATAGAAAACTAGATTTGTTTGTAGTCTTGGTGCTGAGGTCATGACCTAGACCTTGGAGAAGTCCCTCCTCTCTTCATTGCATCACTCTTTCCTCACAAACACAATTAAGAGTTTGGAAGCCTTGTACTGTGGCAGCATGCATTCAGTGACAGTCACTCAGATAGGTGTTTCTGAACCACCAGGTTCCTCACAGCGGCCCTCACATCCTTGTTCCTCAGGCTGTAGATGATGGGGTTCAACATGGGGGTCACCACCCCATAGAAGAGGGAGATGAGCTTGTCTGCAAGGTCCTGCTTGTCTGCCCCCAGTGGGTCCTTGGACTTGGGCTTCCCGTACATGAAGAGGATGGTTCCATAGAAGACAATCACCACGGTGAGGTGGGCAGAGCAGGTGGAGAAGGCCTTCTTCCTCCCCTCAGCAGAGGGGATCCTCAGAATGGTCACAAGGATGAAGACATAGGAGACAAAGATAAAGAGGACTGGGACTGCCAAGAAGATCATGTTGGCCACAACCATGCTGATCACATTGATGGAGATGTCAGCACAGGCCAATTTCAGGACAGCCAGGATCTCACAGGTGAAGTGATTGATGACATTGTCCCCACAGAAGGGCAGCGTCATTGCTAAAGATGTCTGCACTATAGAATTGGTGATACCACCTGCCCAGGAGCCAGCAGCCATGGGCACATAGGCAGCCTTGCTCATGACCACTGGGTATCTGAGGGGGTTGCAGATGGCCTCATAACGATCAAACGCCATCATACTCAGGAGCACACACTCCGTGGCTCCCATGGCAAAGGAGAGAAACATCTGTACAGCACAGCCTGAGAAGGAGATGGTCTTCCTGGGAGTCAGGAAGCTGTCCAGAATGAGGGGGACCGAGAAGGTGGTGTAGCAGATGTCCAGGAAGGAGAGGTTCCCCAGGAAGAAGTACATGGGCGTGTGCAGGTGTGAGTCGAGGATGGTCACCAGGATGAGGACCCCGTTGCACAGCAGGATCACCAGGTACATTGACAAGATGAGCACGAAGAAGGTTTTCTCCAGCTTTGGGTGGGCAGAGAGGCCCAGGAGAATGAAGTGGGATACAGGGGAGGTCTCATTGGATCTGTCCATGGTACATTTGTTTTGAAACCTGCAGGAACTCAGCAATCAACATCAACATTGTCTTACTCTCTAAGCTCCTGGGCAGCCAAGCCAAAGCCTTGTCCTGCCGAGCAGCTGGAGATACCTTGACAGTCTTGGAGTCTCTATGGAATTGTTCACTTCTAGGAAATACACATTAGGGAGATATTTAAGTTTCTAACTTAGTATCAAGTTATGCTGAACTATTCCTCCTGCAGAGGACAATTCAGAAAAGTGACAGTGTATAAAACATTTCTGTAAAGCATTGGAGAGAAATAAGAGAAGTTATATAGATAAGGTTCTGGGAAAAACAAGGGTCTAATGGAGTTAGCCCAGCTCTTGAGGCTTTAGCAGCCTGAGGAGGTGGCCAAGAGGCCTTGGTACTCCACTGGCAGCCTTATGGAGAGAAAGAACAGGTCTCAAAGCACAAGGACCAGTGTGCAGGGCACCCACCCAAAGTAAACCTCCTCCCCTTTGCAATGGGACCCCAGGCAGCACCACAGCACTGAAGCAAAGCAGGAGGATACAGGCATTTGTGAGTGCTGCTTTCAGATGGTGCTCATAGGATTTTAGTGCTTTCGAATCCATAGCAGAAACGAATACAGACCCTCTGAAGGAAAGTAGCATCATTCCAGTCTGAAATCGTTCCTGTGAATAGCTTTTCAAATGCAACTGCTGCCACATATTTTAAAAGAACAAAGTGTGTGTGTGTGTGTGTGTGAGAGAGAGAGAGGAGCCGTTAGGGGGATGACCCAGTGGATGGGGTTCTTGCTGAGCTATCATGAGAATCGAAGTTTAGATATCCAGCACCTTCATAGAAAACCAGATATTCATAATGGCCTTCATATATTCCCAGTGCTCTGGAGGCAAAGACCAGGGATCCCTGTGGCAAACTGACCAGCTAGGCTAGCCAAATCATCATGTCCCAGTTCACTGGGAGAGCCTGATTCACTAAATAAGTGAGTGATTGAGGAAAACACCCAATGTCCACTGTTGGCCTCCACACACATGCACACACATGCACAAATATACACATGTGAACACACATGCATAACACAGACACACGGAGAAAGAGAGAGAGAGGAGAGACAGAGACAGAGAGAGACACAGGAACAGAGAGACAGAGACAGAGACAGAGAGAGACAGAGACAGAGAGACAGGCAGACAGACGCAGAAAGAGAAAGAGGGGGAGAGAGAATAAAGTCTACAAGTAGACGATACAAATGAAAAACAGCAGAAACTCAGAAACCCACTCAGGAAACACAACAGCACTTTCCTGGAGACGTTGGCAGTCAAGGCAACAGTTCTAAGGGCTGAAAATTTCAGTAGGGAACTAGTTGTGAAATTAAATAATTACCTGAACGACAATGTCATTGCTATCAGCATAAAACATTGTATTGCCACAGTAATCATGACAGGCCTTAGATACACTTAGTAACTTGTCCCTCTGCTGACAGTGGTTTCTCTTTCCTACATTCCTGAGAGGCCTAGAGCCCAGGCTTGCCTGTCAGAGTACTAGTGAACTGAACTGTGCTTCTTGTAGCCTGTATCTGGCCCATTCATCTGAAACCTCATCCCCAAGGCAGTCAGTCCCTCTTCCATACAGGACCCTGTCAAACATCCACAAATGGTTGGGTTGTCAACATGAAGATAAGCAAGCATCTATTTGTTTCTTCTAAGGTTTTAAAAATATAAAATATTCCTTAGAGGTAATATATCATTCTGGAGCCAATTACAAGGCTGATAGAATAGTCCCCAAGTTTGAAGACAGCCTGGGGCACACTGTGTGATATATGGGCTGGACAGGGCAGTAGCCAGCTGGGTGTTCCATTCTCCCTTGGCCAGCTTCATGCCTCCCCCAGAAATTTGGGTTTTGTAAAGGAGACATTTTTTTTTAATGTCACCAGCACCAAATCCAGAAATTCAGCTCATGGGTACTGTCAGAATGTGGCTCTACCACTGCCCAATGGTTTCAGATGCGTAAGAGGGAACCGCTTGCTGAGATTCTGTCCAACCCTTCCCTCAGTTCTGATCCTAAGGACTCCTGCGGCCCCACGGGTCTGTGCGATTCTAGAACACAGCCGCCCTGCAGCAGGCCCCTCTGTTATCGACAGGCTGATGTGAGGTGTTGGCTCTGCTAGGGAAAGTCTGCCATTGCTTTGAGCAAAGCTTCCACTTACCTTGCTTGGGAACATCTTTACCAAAAATAGCTGATTTCTCAAAGAGTGGAAAGTGCTTGTGTCGGAAACAGGGGCAGTGGGCCTGAAGAACTGGGGTGAGAGCTCATTCAGTATGTATGACTCCCAAAGGGTCAGGCGGGACGTCTCTCCAGCCACCTGCTCCCTGTGCCCACTCAGGGCACACCCTCCAAAGACTGGGACATTGCCCTTAGATGTCAATTTAAATTCCACTTGATTCTTTGGGACCAATTTAGTCCCTGAAGTCATTTGAAGCTCAGAAAGAACGTTGTCCTCAGCTTAGAAACTTTGTGTCCTTCTGGGATAGCGTCCCTAAGATCCAATTATGTGGAAGTTGGCTGACTGAAAACTTTCATCTTTTCCTTCCTTCTCTCTTTCTCTTTCTCTGAACAGCATAATTGGATCAACAGTGTCTATAGCTGTTTAGGGATTACATGATTCTTCAGGTCCCCTCCCCAGCTACTTTTCTTCCGTTCTGTGGCCAGCAAGCCCCACCACTGTTGCCTAATCTGTGCTTCAGTGGTCCGGAGTGGAGGTCTGAGTGAAAAATTTATAGTTTTTTATTTTATCTTGTTGAGCACTGTGAAGCAACTGGCTATGATTTCCCATGGATGCCACTGGTCATCCAATGAGATGACTGTGCATCTGGCTTCCTCTCATCTGTGCTTGTCTCCCTTGACCTCTTGGGACTCACTCACAGCGTGTGACCCAGGACAGGGTCTAGAGAATGGGTTCGTTCTTTTATTCTGCAAGATGTTTTAATTTTTTATCCATCAATTAATTACAAAGTCTCATGTTAGCTCAGGCTCCCGGCTTCTTCTCTTGCCTCCACTTCACAAGGGCTGGAATTCCAGACCTGGCTCACTGAGGCAGGGCTTGGCCTTCAGGGAGTGCACCCTCTAGTGTCAAGGAAACAGGCCCACGCAGGATGAATGGGTCAGGGGTAGGGCACCTGCCTCACTGGGAATCCATTCTCAACACTGGAAAATGGGCAGGAGGGAGGAGGAGTGGAAGGAGAAGAAGAAGAAGGGAGAAGAAAGGAAAGGTTGAGCTGGGTGGCTCTGGTGGTTTGAATAGGTATAGGCACTATATACTCTTGTGTTTCAATGTTGGCACATAGGAAGTGACACTATTAGAAGGTGTGGCATTGTCGGAGGAAGTGTGTCACTGTGGGGGTGGGCTTTGAGGTCTCCTATGATGAAGCTAAACCTAGTGTGGCACACAGTCTCTTCTTGCTGCCTGTCAATCAAAATGTAGAACTCTCCAGCACCATGTCTGCCTGCACTCTGCCATGTTTCCCGCCAAGAGGATAACAGACTGAACCTCTGGAACTGTAAGCCAGTCCCAATTAAATGTTGTCTTAGTTAGGGTTTCACTGCTGTGAAGAGATACCACGACCAAGGCAGCTCTTATAAAAGACAACATTTAACTGGGGCTGGCTTACAGTTCCAGAGGTTCAGTCCATCATCAGCATCATGGCCGGAGCATGGCAGCATCCAGGCAGACACAGTGGTGGAGAAGGAACTGAGAGGTCTATATCTTGATCCAAAGACAGGCAGGAGAAGACTACCGTGTCTCACACTGGGCAGAGCTTGAGCATAAATATTACCTCAAAGCCCTGCCTCCACAGTGACACCCTCCCCCAACAAAGCCACCCCTCCCCATAGTTGCTACTTCCTGAGCCAAGCATATTCAAACCATCACAAATGTTTTTCTTTGTAAGAATTGTTGTGGTCATAGTGTCTCTTCATAGCAATACAAACCCTAATTCAATAGCACATGTCTTTAATCCCAGGACTCTGGAGGCAGAAGCAGGAGGATCTCTGAGTTCAAGGCAAGCCTGGTCTAGCTGCCTGGTTACTATGAAATTTGGGAGGAGGCAGAGCCACCCCTCCTAGTATAGAGCCTGCAGAAACTTGCTGAGCAGAGGTACATGTCTCTTGCCTTCACTCCATGCTGGAGGGAACCCCTGCAGCCAGGGCAGCCAAGGGACACTTGGTTTCGATTTGTCAAGACAAATTTTAACGTGTCAGGCATCTCCTCGTTCCACATGTGTGCTTGCATGTGTGTAAATGTGATTTGCCAAGGATAAGTGGCCTGAGCCCGAGACCCTTAGCATTTTCCAGAGAGATAGCTGCATTTGTTGTGTTTCCCTGAAGATAAATGTGGACTTGATACCCCCTGGAGGTCACATATATTCCCAAGGCTCCTGGAAAGGTTTCCTTGCAGTTCATAGGATTTGCAGTTTCTGCCTGTAATCATGAGAAGCAGTACCTGCTCTCACATAAGGGAAAGAACCAAACAATAACTGGAACAAGGTGTTGTAAGGTCACCAGAGCTCCGAGGAGGGAAGACAGGGAGAAGGAGGCTGCTCCAGATGAGGTGAGGAGACAAAGCCTCCTCAGCAGAGAGGCCACACATGTAGATATGTGCTGCACAGAGGAGTGAGGATCCCAGGTGAGTCTGGATGTCAGAATGCTGGGCTCTCAAACCATCCTTGCCTGGCTCGCTGTTTCATCCTAGGTAGCCTAGCCTACCTGGTCTTCCATACTTGTTCCTGAGAGGCTCCTTGCATTGTTTCCATGCACTGTGTCAGGAAGAACTTCAGCCACAGGGACCCACCTGACCCAGGGGCAGAGAGCATACAGGCTGTCTAGTGGCAAAGACTCCCTAAATCTGTCTCTCTGGGGTCTTGAACTGCAAACACAAGGCATAGCCATTGAGCTAAGGAAGAGAGGGAGAAAGAAGAAAGCATGGTAATGCAGGAGACAGAGAGAGGGCATCAACTGAAAATCAAGGCCAGGAGGTGGGAGTGAGTCTGTAAAAGAGCGAGCTCCTGGAACCCTGAATCTTTTTTTTTTTTTTTTGTCTTTTTCAAGACAGGGTTTCTCTGTGTAGCCCTGGCTGTCCTGGAACTCACTCTGTAGACCAGGCTGGCCTTGAACTCAGAAATCCGCCTGCCTCTGCTTCCCAAATGCTGGGATTAAAGGCGTGTGCCACCACTGCCCGGCTGGAACCCTGAGTCTTAACACTCCACTACAGAAGAGCCAGCAGCAACCGCTCAGACCCTGACTGACATGGCCAGCTAGCTGTGAGGCCTGACTGTGCTACCATCCTCCTGGGAACCCTAGAATTACACAGCCTTTCAGGAAAGCAAGTGTGATAAAGTGGAGGCCGATGGAATCCAGAGGGCAGAGGACAAAGACACTAGATATCACAAGTGCTTCGTGCAGGAGGCTTCCTCCCTCCTCACGATCCAAGCTCCTATCCACTACTATTATAGTTGCTTCTAGAACTCCTGACAGCAATGTGTACACACACACACACACACAGTGTACACACACACACACACAGTGTACACACACACACACACACACAC
>NW_021611454.1:0-6673 GCF_004785775.1 Grammomys surdaster | reverse complement strand
CTTCTTCTTCTTCTTTCTCTCTCTCTCTCTCTCTCTCTCTCTCTCTCTCTCTCTCTCTCTCTCATCTTATGGCCCTGTTCAGACTGGACCTTTCCAGATGCCTCTGACTATTTCTCCCTCCTATCTAAAACACTTCTCAACTGTATGTACCTAGGAGTGGTCATGTTCTCATTTTCATTCACTTCTCTAAGAAGGAGGAAGCAACTGATTATCTTAGCATTAGCCATATGTATGTACCTTTGGGCTCCCAGGTTATACCTCAAAAGGCTTCAGATAATCTCCTTTTCCTATTCTCTCCCTTTTGATATAAGAGATAAGTATATGAGGTGAACCCCTAAGATGCTTTAGATGATATTTTAATCTGATAGTGAATGGATGGCTCAGACACTGTATATAATCTTATGGGCTGGACAGTAAACTCAGATCTGCACTCTGATATTGGTCTCTGAGGTCAGATTTCCCAGGATTTGTCACATGACTCCGTCACCTCTCACCTGCCATCCTTGGTCCTGTTCCCCCACACACTTGGGCATGTCTTCCTTTTCTCTTCCCTCCTTTGAGAAATGTGTACTCTCCATTTGGGTATATCTCATTCTTCTCCGTACCTTTCTTCTTCTTAGCTGTCATGTTTAAGTATGTTAAAATATCTTCATACATATGAACATATCAATGAATTATGGGGAAAAGGGCCACAAGTTGGGGTGTTTGGAGGGGAAATTATGTAATTATGTTATACATAATCTCAAAAAAATAATAAAAATATATCTTCAACAAAGCTATTTACTTTACTTGATCAAAATGGCTAGTCCTGAAATTCTTCAAAGCCTGGAAGCCATGATTTTGGTTTGGCCTGAGTTGAGGTTCCTAAAAGCTTAGTGTATTGTCACAGTCTCTTGAGGGTTACAGTGTCTCTGACCCTTTAACCACTGACGTTAAAACTTACCAGTCTTTACAATCTTGTAAATCTGTTTTCGTAATGTTCCCTCTGTCTGTCTGCCTACCCACCTGCTTACCTATCTCTTCTTGGTTAAATCTCTGTAGTGAAACCTAATGAATAAATCATCCCAGTACAGGTGGCTTTACAGAAGTATGGACCCAGACAAGACCGACTGTGACCCCATGTGCACAGGCCACCTCCTGTTCTAGCCAGTGTCCACTCTACTATTGTCGCAAATCAGTGCCAAGAAAGGTCTGTTCTGCAAAGTGAAATAGCTCCTTTAGCAAAGCCTTTCTCATTCCTAGTTCTTTTTGGACCCTAAAGCCGTGCCTCATCCAGAACAGCCATCTCTAGAGCTTCTGCCTACCCACTGAGATTTCAGAAACATTGAGAGGAGATGGTCTTATTGGGATGTAGAACCTGACCTTTCTATATATGGATTGACTGGAGTGGGGTTGAGCAGGGGTGACCCAGGAATCCTGACTCTTTTGACAAATGAATTAATTACCAAGGGAGTATGTGAGTCATTGGAGCTCTGGGGGCATGGCGACACTGATAAATAAATCGGAGTTCAGTGTGCTGTACCAAACCACTGCATTTCTGCAGGCACAATGGCAATCTGAGCATGAAGGAGTCCACCAGTTTGCCAAGGTCAAAACAGATCCCTATTCCTACCAGGCTAATTCCCCTCCCCCACCGACACACAGATTACTGTGCAAACAGTCAAGGACTAGATCCATGCTCACTAATGGCTCCTTAGCTGCTTCCTGTCATTAGCCCTGAGCCCCACGAGGGCTCAGCTTCTTCATTTATTATGTAAATGATTTAGAACAGAATCTTACAGATTAATACTTGGAATACTTTCCTCTGAAAGCCTCTCTCGTTAACTTGATTTCTATTTAACTGGAGTTAAGGAAAACCTGCCTAGTTGCATCCTTTGTAATTGAAAATCTTTCTAAACTGCTAGTTCATGTGCCTGACTGGGATCTGGGAGTAACATGAAAATAATTGCATTTTTGCTCCATGATCAGGTATCTTGCAGTGTCCTGAGGGCACTATGCGACCTATCTATGAGGATTAAAATGCAACTGCAGTTACCGAGTTTTGTGAGAAATCGGCCCTTCCTGATCTAAGCTGAAGAGAAAATCTATAGGTCTTTGTGGAAAGCTGCAGACCCCGACCTTTGTAGTAGTTCAAACCAGCAGAAGGTTCAGAGCTTGTTCTCAAAAATGCTGATGGAACCCAAGAATACTTGATGTAAATTGGATTTATTGCTTGTAGGGTGTGTTTCCTCATAACTATAAGCATTTACGATTTAAAAAAAAATCATTGTTGCTGATGATTGAGAGATGAGCTAAAGACTGTGCTGTGTTATGCACAGGTTTCATTTGAGTTGTCACACAGTGGGTGCCAGGCTTGCTGGGCTTTCTCCAGCTTCTGCAAACAGATGATGGACAGAGGCTGAGTGACTTGCTTCACGGACCTCCAAACCAGCAACGTGGCCTTACCTGGGAACTTCTTGAAAATACAAAATAACCCTGACCTGCTAAGCTGTGTTTCACATGCAGTGTGTGTATGTATGTGTATGTGTGTGTGTGTTTATATGTTTGTGTGTATATGTGCATGTTTGTAGTGTGTGTATATGTGAGTGTGTGTATGTGTATTTGTGTGTGGTGTACATTTGTATTTATATGTGTGTGGGGGGTGTTTGTGTATGGATGTGTGTATATGATGTGTTTGTGTGTGTGTGTGTATATATGTGTGTGTGTGTGTGTGTGTGTGTGTGTGTGTGTCTGTCTGTCTGGAGGCAGGACTTAAAGCATAGCCTCTGGACAGTGACTTGCTTGCCCCAGCACTTTCTATTATTGCTCTGTGGCTTTAGGTCTCTCACTCCTGGTCTCTGTGCTCAGTCCTTGATTTTAACAGCACTCCCCTCACTGTTCTCTTGTGAACATCCTGGGGAGTGTACCTGGAGGCTTGAAGACAATCTCGAACACTGTACATGCAGGGCACATACAGGTGTCCTTGTTAAGTGGCACACACAAGTCTCCACAGCAAATGTCCTTCCTTGTTAATGATTTTCCCAAAGATTTTTTTGTTCCCTAGGCTATGCTTGTTTGTGGTATCTGATGAGGTCTAGGCACCTAGGCCTAGATGATCTCAATTACTAGTTAGCTTTCTCAGCCTGAGCCTAGCCAGAGCGCTTTGGGGCTATCAGTGTTATTTGCATTCCAATTACACAAGTTTTCTGCCCTGGGGCGTCATCCATTCAAACTGACCACTCTGAAAGAGTGTGTTTACCAGAGACCCTGAAAGGTTCTGGATCTGGTTTCCCAGGCTATCAAGACAGGGAAGGCTCTTTTGCTAGAGTGAGTCTTCCTAGCAGGTGAAATCTTGACACACTTTTGCAAGGAGGGGTTTCTGGTAGCCTAGGGTATAGCTGCCCTCTCTAGGATTATATTGTTTTCTTTCAGGAAGGCAATGGTGTCCACCAGTGTGAATGACTTTCAAGAGCCTGGAGCCAGGGAAAAGTCTGAAAGAAAAGTGAACAGCTAACCAAGCAGAGTCTGTGGGAGATTAACACAGAAACCAATCCCCAGACGCAAGCATGAGATTTATAACAAGGCTGGGTAATTTGTTCTTGCATGCTAAGATAAGGGTAAACAAATTTCATGCTGAGATGTTGGCCCCTATCTACAGAAGTCAGGAAGGAATTTGCACCCTGTTGCTCAATGGCTGACTTGACAAATTATCCCCAGGAGCTTGTTTCTTGCAGACTTTATCAAGAGGTTGCACCTAGACCCAAGTGTTAAAGGGAGAGATGTCTTGCCTTGGTGCAGACACAGTTCTTGTGCATCTCTGCATGTAAAAGCTCAAAAGTAGACATGACCCCAACATTTGCAAGACCTTAGAAAGGCACTATGCTGTTCTTGAGCAACTGTGTGATACCCAGATGGGATGAAGACATATGTGAGAAGGCCTTGCTTACCCTTGAGCCCTGAACCACATTCATAGGGCACCTGGATCTGGACATTAAACATTCTGTTTCTTGTGGTTTCTTTTCTTACCTGCATAAAATGGACTATACAGTGCATCCACCTGTAAGGGGACAGGACAATAGCAATTCTTCTACTGTCTTTGTACTCATTATTCAGAGCAGACTCTTTGCCCTGGTGATGTTTTCAGAAAGAAGACATCTAGAGTTCTGAAGTTAAGTCTCTTAGCAAAATATTGGAAAATTTAGGGGCTGGAGAGTTGGGCCAGTTCTTAAGACTAGTATTCAATTTCTAGCACCCATATGGTAGCTCACAACTGACTGTAACTCCATTAGGGCATCTTAGACTCTCTTCTGGCCTCCTCAGGCACTATATTCATGGGGTGAATGAACACACATTCAGGAAAAACATTTATATACATACATATAAACAAACAAAAAGTAAAGGTTTAAATTGGAAAATTATCATCCAGTAAAATAGCTTACTTGGTGATCTCTGTGTGTGTTGAATGATTTTAAGCATTCTGTAATATAAGCTTATTATTCCCACTTCACAGACATTGGAATAGAGGCTTCAGAAATAGGAAATTCAACCCAGAATACACAGCCAGAGAAGGTCAGATCAGCCACCGGGGAGCTATGAATGTTGACAGTTTTAACACATTTATTAGGTAAGGCAAGCCAGGCTTGTTATCCTGACACCCAAATAGAGGGGCAGTACCTAGAAGTACTGAGAAATCTAAACTAGGCAGGGGTAGTTATCTTTTGTTTTTTTTTTTTTTTAAACGTGGTACTTGAACATACAGAGTAGAATTTCTGGAATGTCCCTAGCCCACAGGGCTGGCAAGTTGTTCTGAGAAAATCAGATGACTCCACTCACAACTTACGCTGGTCTAGACAGTGGAGTAGTCTGGTAGTTTGCAGGTCTGATTTAATTTGTACATAGTCAAATACCATCCCACTTTACCCATGAAGATTCCAAGAAACCAAGATACCAAGATGTTAGGGGTTAATTAACTGTCCTAAGAGCTCCTAACTGAATGGGGAGTAGAATAAAAAGAAAAGACATAACTGATCCTAGGTATGGTAGAGAAGAATGTTTATTATAGACAAAAGGGAGAGCATAAGTCAGAGGCAGAGACACCTGGGAGAGTCCAGAGTGGACAAGACCCTGGGCCATGTGAGGAGACAAGGGTGGGGGAAGGAAGAGAGGGGAACCATATATAATATCTGCATTATATAGGGAAGAGCCTTTGGGGGAAGGGCAGCCCAATCCCCGGGCTGAAGAATTCAAGGTAGCTTATCAGGTGTACTAACCATACCCTGTAACAGGTAGTGACTGGGGGATTCTGGGAGAAGCTAGCTGCCAGGTCTACTTTGATATGTTAAATAGGCACCTCAGCCTTTTGTCTGAGGGTTTGAGACTTAACTAATGAGGTAGGGTGGCTATTTGACCAGGCTCTCTGTGACTCTAAGCATTACCCAGTATCCTCTAGAAGAGAAGCACTTGGGTTTCACTGTCCACCAGAAACTGGCAAACAGATATCTTAAGAATATGGCTTTCATTGCCGGCTGCTTCAGGACTGTGTGCAAGACTTGTTACACAAACACTACTGCTGGCCCAACTGCTAGACCTTCTAGTTCAACAGGTCAGGGTCAGAGACAAAGCACCTATATCTCTAACAGGTACTTAGATTATGCTGAAGCTGTGGCTGGAGGACTTTACTTTGAGAACTATTGCTTAAAGATATTACAGTGGGGAGTTCAGAGAGCTTTATGTGGTGACATGGGGTCAAAATGTGGTTAGAAAGAGCAATTTCACATTGTTTATATTTAATTTATATATTTATAATATAATTCTTTTTCTTGTATTACTCTTTAGATTTCAATAAAATGCTTTGTGTGGGAGTCAGAGATGTAGTTCTATTGACAGAGTGCTTGCTTAGTCTTCACAAAATCCTGGGTTCAATTTGAGTGTAGTAGCCCACAACCGACATCCGCTCAGGAGGATCAGAAGTTCGAGGCCACCTTTGGCTTTATAGAAGTCGATGCCAGCCTAGGTTACATTTGAGCCTGTCTCAAATCAAAATCCTTTTTGTAAGTATCTACTTATCTCATTTATTTTAAAGTGAAAGATGCCCATGACTCATGTCTACACATGTGATAGAAAGTCAGATTTGTTTACCTGTAGACTAACACAGGAATGACCAAAGGGTTCCCTATAGAAGAGACTAAATCATTAATTATTAGTCTTCTGCTGGAAGTGATGGAATTCAAACCCAGGTTCTTTGTTTGAGGTTGTGTTTAGCTGTGTATAATAAATACCTACTTTACAAAGCACTCTTCTGTTTTTTCTTATACAATAGTGTTTCTGGAGTTTGGTGGCCACTAGCATTGCTTTAGTACCCATTAACACCAAGTCTATAATTTTATTTTTCTCACAGATTTCCTTTTGTATTCAGGATCTCAGTTAGCTGCTTTGGCTGCAGTCACCCCATCTGTGTTCTAGTGAAGAAGGTCTAGTCAAGCATTCACCAGTCTCTGTTTTCTGCCTATCAGATGCAAAGTGATCTGCCGTCATCTGTACCCACTACCCGTTCTGGCTGCCATGATGAAGTCTATTTGGTCAAAATGTTAGCCAGACCAAACCCTTTCACAAAAGGAAAGGGAAGGACAAAGGAGAAGGAGAAAGGAAGGAAGGAAGGAAGGAAGGAAGGAAGGAAGGAAGGAAGGAAGGGAGG
>NW_021611453.1:0-1900 GCF_004785775.1 Grammomys surdaster | reverse complement strand
GGGGAGGAATGTTTAATTTGCTCTGCCCTCTGGCCTTCATTAGTATGTAAATCTCTAAGGCCTGAGGCCTATCGCCTGGGTGACTCTATGGAGATCTGTGACTGTTTTTCAGGATCTTAGGTGATGGGAGGGACCGAACTCCTGCGGGTTCTCATGAGGAATTCCACAGAGAATCTCGGGTTCTAAGTACCTGCTCAACCATGACCCAGGATACCCTTATGTAGTCCCACAGACTCCTGCAGAAAATCACTATACAACATACTGAACAAACCTATAGGAAACATACGGGCTTTGTTAAGCATTCATACTTCCCAAGCTAAAGGCAAGTACAACACCGCTGAAAACACTCAAATCATGATACATGTCACATTTCAATTAGGGTGTTTGTTTGCTTTAAAGCATAATACTTGTACAATCCTGCCATGTATATTTCATTGTGTAATTTGGCATATCCTAGAAAGTTGCAAGATTCCTCATAAAAGCACTTTATACCTTAATGAAGAAACCTACAGTAAAGATATGTACATTGCAAAGCATTCGTAAATCCAGAGATAAATGAAAGTACAATATAGCTGAGAAGATTTAAACAACCTTACATTTGACATTTCATTTAGGACTTGTGTTAGGTTTAAAGCACAAACACTTGTACCTACCGGCCATGTATATTCCATTGATTCATATGGCATGTACAAGTAAGTTGCTAGATTTCAGAAGAAAAGCACTATACAACGTATTGAACAAACCTACTCTTAAATGCACTGCAAGGCATTCGTACTTCCAGAGCTAAAGGCAAGTACAATACAGCTGAAAAGTCATAAACAACTTTATATGTGACATATCAGTTAGGACTTGTGTTTGCTTTAAAGCATTAACACTTGTACCATTCGGTCATATATACTTCATTGTTTGATGTAGCTTATCCAAGTAAGTTGCTAAATTCCAGCAGAAAAGTACTGTAGAAGTTATTGAACAAATCTACAGTAAAGATATGCATTGCAAAGCATTAGTACTTCCATAGCTAAAGGCAAGTACAACACTGTTGAATAGATTGAAATCACATTACATGTGAAATTTCAGTTAAACATGTTTTTGGTTTAAAGCATAAACACTTGACCCATTAGGCTATGTATATCTCATTGTTTCATATGGCAAGTCCAAGAAATTTGCTAGATTCCAGCAGAAAAGCATTATACAACGCATTGAACAAACCTACAACAAAGATACACGCATTGCAAAGCGCTTGTACTTCCAGAGCTAAAGGCAAGTACAATACAGCTGAAAAGACTTAAACAACATTACATGTGACATTTCAGTTCGGACTTGTGTTTGCTTAAAAGCAAAAACACGTGTACCATCGGTTCATGTGTACTTCATTGTTACATTGGGCATGTCGAAGTAAGTTGCTAGATTCCAGCATTAAAGCACTATACAACGTATTGAACAAACCTACACTAAAATGCATTGCAATGTATTTGAACTTCCAGAGCTAAAGGCAAGTACAACACCGCTGACAAAACTGAAATCATATTACATGTGAAATTTCATTTAGGACATGTGGTTGCTTTAAAGCATAAACACTTGTACCATCCGGGCATGTATATTTCATTGTTTCCTATGGCATGTCCAAGACCGTTGCTAGGTTCCAACAGAAAGGCACTAAAGAACATATTGAACAAAACTAATCTAAAAAGCATTGCAATGCATTCATACTTCCAGAACTAATGGCAAGTACAATACAGCTCAAAAGAGTTAAAGAACTTTATAAGTGACATTTCAATTAGGACCTCTGTTTTCTTTAAACCATAAACACTTGTACCATCTGGGCATTTATATTTCATTGTTTCATATGGCATGTCCAAGACAGTTGCTAGATTCCAGCAGAAAACCACTATACAACAAA
>NW_021611452.1:0-1986 GCF_004785775.1 Grammomys surdaster | reverse complement strand
CCTGATTGTTGCTCCTGCCTTTGTTCCTGGGACAATCATTTTTAAAATGACCAATATCTCCACATTTAAAACATCTTTTATCTTCATGGTTCTGTGAAAGCACTGCTTGCACAGTGGTCCCTTGTAAGGTTGCAGCCACGGCCAGACCCTGATTGTATGAGGGCCCAATTTCAGCGCAAAGACAAATGTATCCATGTATGTCTGTGCTTTGTATGGTCAGATAGCTTTGCAGCAGGCTGGAGTGGCATTCTCATAAGCCAATTGTGTAACAAAAGGAAGTCTTGCTTCAGGATCTCCAAAAATTCTACCAGCTGTTTTCAGCAGCCTGTCCACAGATTCCTGATGTGGTTCACCAGGGCCTTGTTTAATATCAAATACATTCCCACTAAGATCCTCTTTAGTAGGTAATTGATTCCAAGCATGGCGGGCAGCCATTTCAATCTGTGTATATACTCCTGTAGGTAGCTCAACCTGATTAGCATTACCTTCATATTGACCTTCTCCTAGAAGCATGTGAATATCCCAGTGTTGCGATAAATCTCCGACCCAAATAAGACCAGTCAAGGAAAACATAACTAAATAATTACGGATATAAACTGCATGCCTAGATTGGGCAGATTTACCATTACACCACTGTATTCCAGCTATGAGATCCCTTATAACTTGGGATTTAATTGGACAGAAGGTTCCAGGAAGTCACCAGTGTACAGACTCACTCCTCCTCTGCAGCCCCTTCCAGGAAAGTGGAACTAGCATCAAAATACAAGGCTGGGGTTATCCAAAATACTTCCCCTTTTTTGTCCAATTAAAAGACTCTTTTCTCTCAGATATAAATTGAACATAAACTTTATTACCAGGTTGTAATTGTTAAAGTGCATGATAGACCTAATACCCAGTCCATCATTTTTGTTAACTAAATAGAACCTCTGCCATCTCTCTTAACTAAAAGACTTAGTTCTGAACCTGGCCAATGTCCTGTCTTTAGAATGAATGCCATCTGAAAGCCAATCTCTCAAAGTAAATAGCCTGTGTTGGCTGTGAGACTATAAGTCTTCAACCCCATCAGAAATCCAGAATGACTGAATTAACTGAAGATATGGGAAGCTCAAAGCATGGCTTCCAAAACTTAGCCAGTTTTATCTAGACCGCTGAACACCTGGACAGTCTCTTACTTCAAAACATTGGAGCATCTGGTCTTCAGCCTTCTGGCCCAGAATCCTATGACAGACATAGTAATGCAGAATTTTTAAGGGCTGATTACTCTGTCTTGGCAGATATAATCAGTCAACCATTCCGCAAGTGTGTCCTTTTTCTGGACTGTACTTTTTCTGTAGATGAAATGAGGCGAGCAGGGCAGTGGTGGTGCAGCCCTTTAATCCCAGCACTTGGGAGGCAGAGGCAGGCGGATTTCTGAGTTCGAGAGTTCGAGGCTAGCCTGGGCTACAGAGTGAGTTCCAGGACAGCCAAGGCTACACAGAGAAACCCTATCTCGAAACCCCTCCCCCCCAAAAAAAAAAGAACTGAGGCAATTCTTGCCTAGTGGCTGTCTCACCACAACTGGAGTAACTCCAAAAATGCTCAATTTCTTCTTACAATCCAAGACAGGGAAGCTATCAGGAGCAGACAGGTCTCTAATCAAAATGAACATTAATACAGAAATGTTAGTAACATCACTTCCATGGACTTCTGATGTTTTTGAAAACCAACTATCTATATAAAGCAATCTGGACTGTTGGCCATTAACTCCTCTCAGCTATTTCTAATTAAAATCTAGAAAAAACCCTAACAATAAACTCAGAGCCATGCAATTGCTATAGGCCCTTAACTCACAGACTAACCATCTCAAATCAGTTTTTTTTTTTTAAAGGTTTTTCGAGACAGGGTTTTTCTGTAAAGCCCTGGCTGTCCTGGAACTCACTCTGTAGACCAGGCTGGCCTTGAAGTCAGAAATCTGCCTGCCTCTGCCTCCCAAGTGCTGGCATTAAC
>NW_021611451.1:0-1455 GCF_004785775.1 Grammomys surdaster | reverse complement strand
ACCACCCAGCTCAAGTTATCTTTTGAGTAGAGACTTAAATGTACCTCTTATCATGCTAAAAACATCTGTGTCCAGTTTATATATCCATCCCTCTGGTGGACCGAGACAAGATTGTTTATGCATTTTAACCCAAAGTCATAGTTTTGCTAGGACTCAGAGGCTTGAGTCTTTTCTAGCTGTTTAACAGACACCTGTTTTTTCTGCAATGTGGATTTTAGTACAGTTTGGTGCTGATATATCTAAAACTTTTATCTTTTTGTAAACTAAAGCAAAAAAAAAGTAAGGGAATGGACAGATGGCTCAGCGGTTAACAGCACTGGCTGCTCTTCCCAAGGACCAGGGCTCAATTTCTAGCACCCACATGGCAGCTCATAACTGTCTAACTCCAGTCCCAGGGGACCTGATGATCTCTTCTGGTCTCCTTGGACATATGTAAGGTGCACAAACAAACATGCAGAGAATGCCTATATATGTAAAAAATAAAAATTGAAAAAAATTCCCATAGGCTTCAGGGCATTGAAGGAGTTATTAAGACTTGGACCCGGGCTAGAGAGATGGCTCAGTGGTTAAGAGCACTGATTGCTCTTCCAGAGGTCCTGAGTTCAACTCCCAGCAACCACATGGTGGCTCACAACCATCTGTAATGTGAACCGATGCCCTCTTCAGGTGTGTCTGAAGACAGCTGCAGTGTACTCATATAAATAAAATAAGTAAATAAATAAATCTTTAAGACTTGGACCCATATCTCACAGGGACTCCAGATATGTACTGCCTAAGTGTCTCCATCTACTTTTTCCTGAGGGAGAAATGTCTTTCCTGGACTTGGAACTCTTTCCCTCCCCCCAGATTCTAGGACTATGGGCCTGAAATCTCAAAATGTAAGATTTGCCTTTAAGGTCCTAAACTTTAACTTCTGTCCCGAGTCTGTCTCTGTCTCAGCAGATTTCCACTTGGCTGAGAGACACCATCCAGGAATCAACTTTGGATTAGAAACTGATACAAACGGCTCTGTGCTGTGAACTTGAGGAAAGCAGCTGTGAACCAGTCCAGACAATGTGATTGCTCCCTGTCTCTTCAGCTGGGTCATCTAACTGGATGCTTCTGATGCATGTCCCATTGCCTGAATCCCCTCCCTGCCTTTGACCAACATTCCAGCCTTCCTAGGCCCTGGCAACATCCTTGTTTCAGCAGGAAGTGTAAGGCCCCCTGATAAGGGATACTCCCACTCAAACCACAGGAGATTACAGCCACCCAGTGTCTTAGGAGACACCAATCTTGATGCAACTGCAAGAGGCTTTATTTGGGGATCAGTAGGCCGAGGCCGAGGCTCGCGAGCAAGGGGTATTTAATGGAGAAAACCACAAACTAGGGAGGTGAAGGTGGAAACCAAGAGAGAACAGCAGAAATTCTCAACCCACATCATAAAAATAGTAGAGAATTCATAACTCATTATTT
>NW_021611450.1:0-1383 GCF_004785775.1 Grammomys surdaster | reverse complement strand
AAAGCAGAACCACTTGTACCATGCGACCATGTATCTTTCTTTGTTTCATATGGAATATCCAAGTAAGTTGATCAATTCCAGCAGAAAAGCATTATAGAACGTACTGAACAAACCTACTGTAATTTACCCGAAATGCAGCACATTCTTACTTCCAGACATATAGACAAATACAACACAGCTGAAAACACCTAAATCATGTTACCTGTGACATTTTAGTTACGAGTGTGTTTGGTTTAAAGCAGAAATACTTGTACCATTCAGCCAAGTATCTTTCATTGATACATATGGAATGTCCAAGTAAGTTGCTCGATTCCAGCAGAAAAGCATTATAGAACATACTGATCAAACCTACTGTAAAGGTACACGAAATGCAGCAAATTCTTACTTCCAGACCTATAGGCAAGTACATCAAGGCTGAAAACACCTAAATCATGTTACCTGTGACATTTTAGTTAAGAACTGTCTTTGGATTAAAGCAGAACCACTTGTACCATCCAGACATGTATCTTTGTTTTATATGGAATGTCAAAGTAAATTGCTAGTTTCCAGCAGAAAAGCATTATAGAATATACTGAACAAACCTACGGTAAAGATACACGAAATGCAGCACATTCTTACTTCCAGACCTATAGGCAAGTACATCACAGCTGAAAACACCTAAATCATGTTACCTGTGACATTTTAGTTAAGAACTGTCTTTGGATTAAAGCAGAACTACTTGTACCATGCGACCATGTATCTTTCTTTGTTTCATATGGAATATCCAAGTAAGTTGATCGATTCCAGCAGAAAAGCATTATAGAACGTACTGAACACACCTATTGTAAAGGTACCCGAAATGTAGCACATTCTTACTTCCAGACATATAGACAAATAAAACACAGCTGAAAACACCTAAATCATGTTACCTGTGACATTTTATTTACGAGTGTGTTTGGTTTAAAGCAGAAAAACTTGTACCATCCAGCCAAGTATCTTTCATTGATACATATGGAATGTCCAAGTAAGTTGCTCGATTCCAGCAGAAAAGCATTATAGAACGTACTGAAAAAACCTACTGTAAAGGTACCAGAAATGCAGCACATTCTTACTTCCAGACCTATAGGCAAGTACATCAAGGCTGAAACCACCTAAATCATGTTACCTGTGACATTTAAGTTAAGAAGTGTGTTTGGATTAAAGCAGAACCACTTGTACCATCCGACCATGTATCTTCCTTTGTTTCGTATGGAATATCCAAGTAAGTTTCTGGATTGCAGCAGAAAAGCATAATAGAACGTACTGAACAAACCTACTGTAATGGTACCCGAAATGCAACACATTCTTACTTCCAGACCTATGGACAAGTACAACACAGCTGAAAACACCTAAATCATGTTACCT
>NW_021611448.1:0-1455 GCF_004785775.1 Grammomys surdaster | reverse complement strand
AGAACACATTTGTGAGGAGCAACAGCGCCCACCAACACTCCAAGGGCAGAGGGAGAACAGTCAAAGATTACTATGTCTGAATTCTTGCTTCATGGTAGACACAACAGAGACATCTCCCCACCTGCTCTTCTCTACTGACCTGCCAAGATGGTCTCCACTCACCTGCCTGACTCTCAGAGCTTTCACGATGGAGCCCTGAGAGGTGGGGCGGTGGAGGGAGAAAGTCAACCACAATGCTTTACTTACAGTGTCCCGCAACCTCTCTAAAGGAAAGAGAAGGCACTGACCTAGACCATTCCTGGAGAGAAACCTTACATATAAACTCTTCTGGAACCACTAAAATTGTTGTCTTCATCAACTTAAGTGACTTCAGTGCTTGGGGTGAGTGAGACTGTCATTCTTTACCGAGTGAGCTGAGAGAGTGGCTGGCTAGACTGGCGTTACAACGGTGAGACAAGTGATTTGTTGTATGTGGCCATCTGCCTCGCCCAAAAGAGAGATGGGCTGAAAGGGAGATCTGTGGGTGCTGGAGGGAGAAAGGAGGAAGATATGAACAGGTGAGTTCTTTGATTTATTTGGTCCTATCTCTGCAGGGGTATTGCCTTCCCTTCTCCCATACTCTTGAAGACCAAGGAAGAGAGAAAAGCACAACCAGAGAACCAGCCTCCCCCACTTGCTTTTTTTTTAAAGCAAGAGGGAAGAATTCATCTAAGAGAGATAAATAAGTGGAACTCTAAAACAGGATGCAAAGCAGAACATTCTAGAAGCCTAGCTGCTCATTCTATAAGGCCAGTGGACCTCTGGTAGTTTCTTCTAGTTCCTTTAGCATCAGGACTAAATTATTTTGGAAAGTATCTAAAGTAACCATCTCAACTATGTTATTGCAAATGAGGAAGGGCTTGGGGGATTTGAGGGAGAGGACGCAAATGTTCTTTGAGGTTGCATAGAATGACCAAGGAGTGGAGTTAGAGGTACTGACATGAGCTGTCTCACCTGAGCACTGTGGTCATTTCTCAGTGAGCTGCTCTGAAATCTATCCCAGGAAAGTATCCCACCCAGACTTGGCGTTTGCTCTACTGCTGTGAGACTGCTACTCATAGCTTACCCTTGGTCCCATGATGATACTGGAGCTCTTCAACAGAAATCTCACCTTCCTCTTTTTTTTCCCCAAGAATCTAAAGATGGCTATGCTGCTGGCTTCTTAGCTCCTTCCTAGACATCCACATGACCTAGTTCTGATAGGCTTATGTGCCCCAGATACTGAGTGCCCATATATATTGCCTTCTGGCTTTACCCTAGTCCAGCAAGGTTCTAAGGCTAGTGTGTGTGTGTGAATATAAATAACTAAGCTCAATATTTGATTGTTTTTAGGGTGTGTGTGTGTGTGTGTGTGTGTGTGTGTGTGTGTGAGAGAGAGAGAGAGAGAGAGAGAGAGAGAGAGAGAGAGAGAGAGGA
>NW_021611447.1:19887-22581 GCF_004785775.1 Grammomys surdaster | reverse complement strand
GTGTAAAGTGCACTGAACACGTGCAACTTTCATTAAAACCCTATATTCTGTTTCACTACTAATTCCAGAGTGCAACTATGTCAATTTATATTATAACAAACATTTATGTCAAGTCATTACATTCATGTATTTCTTAAGAATCCCACACCAATCTCATAAAAGTAATGGTGAGATATGTGAAATCTATAATTGTAAGGTATCTAAATGCTAATTGATGTTTCAGTTGTGGATGTGTTCACACAGACTCAGGAAACTATGGCTACAAATATTCCTACACATGTGTTGATGCCTTCCTCTACTTCCCCCAGATTTAAAGGACTAACATGACCTGTATCCTTAAGATCATCCATGTATTTACACTAACTTGTTCATATCTGAACAAGTCAAGAAGTGTATTGAAGTCATTAAAAGCATGGAAACTTTTAGGAAAGCACACTGGGACAGAATTATCAAAGAAAAAGAGTCACATCAGAATAATAATAATAATAACAACAATAATAATGATAATAGTAGCTGATCATCAGTCTCTTTACAGAAAAAAAGCTTTTTGCAGTGAAAACTAGAAAGCACCAAAGAAAGACGCTGTCTGCTCTATCATATGCACCTGCATCCTTTTATTTATTCCCATGAATAATCTCTACTCCTTCACAGTGAACAGAAAAAATCTGTAAGAGTTTTCCAACTTTGAGTGTCTTAATGTCCATGAGTTGTGAATCTAGATGTTCCAACCAGTATGTTTGCTCAAATGGAGTGTATACTACACTTTTACAAACATGTACATTGAAAGCTTCCGAACAACCATAACTTCTATACTCAGAATGTCTGATGTACTTTCCTATAATCACACCTCATCATTTACTAAAATCTATACTCTATCCTGACTGCCTAACCCAGACCTGCAGCTCACTTGTAAGGATTTACCCAGCACCTCAATGAAGACTATGTTCTCTGCTAGGCACCTTTCACACACGGCATCTACTCTCCTCCTGCTGCACTGCAGTTATCCTTTTCCTGCTCTTCCTCAGTCCCTTGGTGAGAATCCTAATGTTGCATCTCTTTCTCCCTGCACAACCATTGGCTACCGGCAACTTTATTTACCAATCAAAACCAACTAGAGAGCGGGTCACTCAGCATCTTGTGTTCGGTACTTCAAATTCTCCTGCAATTCTTTGGAACAAATTAACGTTATGCAAGGATCATTACACTAAATCCACAACAATTTAGGGCCATATCTATATTGTCCAAAGCAATAACCAAGTGAGTACAGTCAGAGCATGTCAGATGGGAACAGCTGGCAAGGATCATGTATGTCCACAAAATAGTGGACACAGCTAAAAAGCTGACTAATTAATTCCACAATTGCTACACTACTTCTTTTTATGTGGTTTGCTTTTTATATATTACTGACTTTTTGTAACTCCATAATTCAGCTCACCAAAAACATACATAGAAAATAAGAAGGAAAAAATAACAACATTGTCCTGACTTAACTGACTACCTTTACGTTTTCATCATTGCATGATGTTTTCCTTTTCTGGAAACAGTGGTGTAAACTGAAGATCTGTAAGTGGAAAAGAACTTTGATGTACATGTTAGACACTGTCTCTCAAACAAATCTCACAAAGTAAACACAAGTGTACACATGGATGCTGTACAGGATAATAATATTTTCTGTCTCAAGCATGACATCTGGGGTCATGATATAACATATATTCTTGCCCCTGCTGAGTATGTGAACGTATCAAAACACCTAATAATGCATAGTAATGGAACAAAAGCTTTCAATTAAAAAGGTATTTGTCAGGGGTACGAGGAATACTGAAGCATGAATAAAACAGTTGTACTGGCTGGTTTGTGTCAACTTAACAAGAGCTGGGGTAACCACAGAGAAAGGAGCTTCAGTTGAGAAAATGCCTCCATGAGATCTAGTTGTAAGAAATTTTCTCAATTAGTGATCAAAGGGGAAGGGCCCCTTGTGGGTTGTGCCATCCCTGGGCTGGTAGTCTTGGGTTCTATAAGAAAACATACTGAGCAAGACATAGCAAGTAAGCCAGTAGGTAACATCCCTCCATGGCCTGTGCATCAGTTCCTGCTTCCTGACCTGCTTGAGTTCCAGTCCTGACTTCCTTTGATGATGAACAGCAGTGTGGAAATACAAGTTGAAAAAATCGTGATTTTTAGTGCAGGAATAGAAACCACGACTAAGAGAATTGTTCCATATAAACATGAAAATATACTCTTCCATTCCTGGCACATGTGGAAAAGCAGGGAGTGTGAGAATCACTAAGCATAAGATTTCAGAAAAAGCAATAGGTGAATATCTAAAAGCTCACTGAATGCAAGTCTGGAACTGAGGAAAATATTCTAATCTTGAGCTTGAGTATGGAGGTTTCTCTGGATTAGTGAACATAAGGAAATGAAAGTCCTGTTCAACAGACTTAAATAAGAAACACAGAGTGCATCGTCAATGGCAAAATCATGGAATTCAGTAAGAAATTATTCAGAAAATAATCAACTTATCTCAATTACCAGCTAGGCCATTCTTGGGCATACCCTCAAAGGATGCCCTAGCCCACCAGAAGGTCACTTGCTCACACTTGCTCAATCACCAAAAGGTCACTTGCTCACACTTGCTCAATGTTGTATTTTGCATCTTTATTCTCTCTCTCTCTCTCTCTCTCTCTCTCTCTCTCT
>NW_021611447.1:16196-19787 GCF_004785775.1 Grammomys surdaster | reverse complement strand
CCCTTCATCCCTCCCTCTCTCTCTCCCTCCCTCCCTCTCCCTCTGTCTCTCTCCCTCTTTCTCTCTCCTTTCTCTCTCTCTCTTTCTGTTATTGAAAAAATTTTTATCTTAATTAACCCACTGCTGGTCAACCACACTGGCAGAATAGATTTGTGAACTGAACTATGACCCTGAAGAAATATTGTCCGTCATATTTCTAGTATGAAACCGTAAGTAGATAAGGTCTTGTGTGGGCTGTAGCCTTGTTCAATCATATTTTGACACAAGGGATTGAGCAAGGGAGTTTCCATCAACCAGGATTGGAGTAGATTCCTGGTCCTGGGAAGATGAACATAGTTTGACCTTGCCAGCAAGATGGAGAAGCTGTCGTTGTGATGTCTGGACACAAACAACTGTTTCCTTACAACAGAAGCTGTTCAGCTCTTGGGTAGTTCCAAGATCTTGTTGGGCCTGAGAATTAAATTTTGTTTTTCTTATGGTTAAATGGAGTCTCTAAACAAAATGGAAGTACTTAGAATGAGGTTCTAATTCTAAATATGTTATAAAATTATGTATTATATTATATGTTTATATAAATATATTAAATAGTTTTATAATTAATAATATTAACACACTATATTAGTATATTATTATCTAATACAGATCATATGAAATTTTTTATATTTTTATTGCATAATTTATTTACAATTCAGATGTTATCCCCTTACCCCAATTCTCCCCATCCCCATGCCCTGCAATGTAACCCCCTATCCCATCCCCCCCTCCTTCTGCTTGTATTAGGATATGCCCCACCTACTATCTCCACTTCCACCTCCCCACCCCGAAATTTGCCACACTCAGCATCCAGCCTTCATGGGACCAAGGATCTCCTCTCCCACCTATGCCTGACAAAGCCATCCTCCCCTACATATACAGCTGGAGCCATGGGTCCCTCCCTATGTGCTCCCAGGATGGTGTTTAGACTCTGGGGGCTCTGGATGTTTGGTATTGTTGCTCTCCTCATGGGTCTGCAAACCCTTTCAGCTCCTTTAGTCTTCTCTCTAACTCCTCCATTGGGAACCCCTTCGTCAGTTCAATAGTTAGCTGTGAGCATCTGCCACTGAATATGTCGGATTCTTGCAGACCACTAAAGAGACAACTTCATAAGGCCCCTGTCAGTGTGCACTTGCTGACATCCACATCAGAGTCTACATTTAGTAACTGCACATGGGATGGATACCCAGGTGGAATGGTCTCCAGACACCACTTCCTTCAGTTTGTGTCCCACACTTTGTCTCCACATTTGCTCTCTTTGAGTATTTTGTTACTCCTTCTAAGAAGGATCGAAGCACCCACTCTTGGTCTTCCTTCTTTATGAGCTTCATGTCATCTGAGAGTTGAATCTTGGGTATTTTAAGCTTCTGGACTAATATCCCTTTATCAGTGAGTGAATACCATGTGTGATCTATTGTGATTGGATTACCTCATTCAGGATATTTTCTAGTTTCATCCATATACCTAAGAATTTCTGGAATTCATTGTTTTTAATAGCTGAGTAGTACTCCATTGTGTAAATGTATCACATGTTTTTTGTGTCCCTTCCTCTGTTGAAGGGCATCTGGGTTCTTTCCAGTTTCTGGCTATTATAAATAAGGCTGCTATGAACATAGTTGAGCATATGTCCTTGTTATATGATGGAGCATCTTCTGGGTAGAAGTGCAGGATGGGGGTATAGCTGGGTCCTCGGGTAATACTATGGCCAATTTTCTGAGAAACCGACAAACAGATTTCCAGTGGTTGCACCATCTTGCAATCTCACCAACAGGGGAGGAGTGTTCCTCTTTCTCCACTTCCTCGCCAGCATCTACTATCACCTGAGTTTTTGATCTCAGCCATTCTGACTGATGTGAGGTGTAATCTCAGGGTTGTTTTGATTCGCATTTCCCTGATGACTAAGGATGTTACCCATTTCTTTAGGTGCTTCTTGGAGATTCGAGTTTTCTCAACTGAGATTTATTTGTTTAGCTCTGTACCCATTTTTAATAGGGTTATTTGGTTGTCTGGAGTCTAATTTCTTGAGTTCTTTGTACATTTTTGGGTATTAGCCATCGATCAGATGTAGGGTTGGTAAAGATCTTTCCCAAATCACTGGGTGGCCGTTTTGTCATATTGACAGTGTCCCTTGCCTTATAGAAGCTTTGCAATTTTATGAGGTCTCATTTGTCAATTCTTTTTTTTTTTTTATAAATAATTTATTTATTTTTGAACATGAAATGCTTTTTTATAGCATGTTTCACAAGGGGAGGGGGTAAGAGGGGCCAGATGGTGGAAAAGTACAAAATCTTCTTGGCCTGTGCCTTGAAACATGTCATGGTCTATACGGTACACTGCCTTGAATTATGATCTACCTGCTGTTCTTCAGAAGATATGGTACACTGCTTGAGTTATGGTCTCCCTGCTATTCTTAAGATGATATGGTACACTGCTTTGAGTCTATCTGCAGTTGCTAAGCAGGATCTTGCAGTTGCCAAGCTTCAGAGGACATTGTGCAGGTGGGGAAAGGTAGGGGGTGAGGGTAAGGGCGAGGGTCCTGGCTTCTGGCATCTCCCCCTTCTCTGTTTAGTTAGAGAAGGCATCTTATGATCAATCCCAACTATGTGAATTTTGAATTTGGATGTCTAATTATGGGGGGTCTTAGACAAGTTCACAACCCCAAAACACTGATGTGAGACGAGTCACATCGATGGTTGAAGGTTTTAGGCTGTCGACGATGGGCAACGTCAAGGGACTCCGATGTGGGTGAAAGGAGGGTGAGGGCCCTGTCTTAGGCCATGTAGGCTGCACCCACTCCCAGCACCACGCACTCCTTTTCGGCTGCATTGGGTGGGCCCCTGGGAAGTGGACCTACAATAATCCCGTCATTGGGCTAACTCACAGCCATCCTAGTCCCTTGTAAATGTTCAATTTACCAACCATTTGTTAGTTTGGGGTGTAATATTGTCATAAAGGAAGGCTCCCCAATGTTAGCGGCCATATCAAGGGCGGCCTTGGTTTAGGAAAAAGCCAATTTTTGTTGTGGTGATCAAGAGGCCAAGCTCTCTATCGAGAGAAACGGGGGCAAAGCCAGGCATACCAGGAACCCTTCTGGAGGGCGTGGAAGTCTAGCGGTCGACCGTAGGGGGGAGGCAGGGGAGCTGGCAGCTGTGTTAGTCTCCTGCAGAGTCACTTCTGGATCCTCTTCAATTTTCGGCTGATGGTAATGAACTTCAACCGTCTTCTTGATGGCAGCATCAACCTGGTTCCGTGGATGACAGGTCGCGGGTTTTGATCTCTGTCTCGCTTAATCTTGATGTCCTGCGCACATCCTCTCAATGAGGGTCCGTCCAGAGGGGTCCGTGCCTCGAGCCCCACGTCTGGGTGCCACTTGACCTGACTGGCAGGCCCTAGTTATTCGTGGGGGCGAGGAGGACTGCAACCTGCTATTCTTCAGAAGATATGGTACACTGCTTGAGTTATGGTCTCCTTGCTATTCTTCAGATGATATGGTACACTGCTTTGAGTCTATCTGCAGTTTCCAAGCAGGATCTTGCAGTTGCCAAGCTTCAGGGAACC
>NW_021611447.1:6138-16096 GCF_004785775.1 Grammomys surdaster | reverse complement strand
CTTTGTGAGTGTATCTATTTTTTTTTTCATTAATATTTATGGTAGCCGGTTAGCTGTGCCTTCTGTGGTATTGGACAGGCATATCAGTCCTCGGCTCCATAAGGGAACTGGGTCTGGGGCATTCCCTTTATGGGTATGAGGGTCCTTCCCCATATCTGTGGCAAAGTTTTGTTGGTCTTGGTGGTGCCCGAGGTCACCTACATGGTCAGCAAGAGATTTGCCATGAGCTTTCAGCTTAAGAGAGAGAAAAGTGAACAAGGCATGATGGAGAGTATTTCAGGGGGGCTCCTTCTGAGGGGGTACCGTTCCCCCTCTTTTATTTTTAAAGCCAATTTTTCAGAGTTCTTGTTCTCTTTCTTTGTTGGGTCTTTGTGTGGCTTAGGTATGAGTGTAATTGTGGCTTCAAAGAATGAGTTGGGTAATGTACCTTCTGTTTCTATTTTGTGGAATAGTTTAAAAAGGATTGGAATTAGGTCTTCCTTGAAGGTCTGGTAGAATTCTGCACTAAAACCGTCTGGTCCCGGGCTTTTCTTTGTAGGGAGACTTTTAATGGCTGCTTCTATTTCTTTTGGGGTTATGGGATTGTTTAGATGGTTTATCTGGTCCTGATTTAACATTGGTAACTGGTATTTGTCTAGGAAATTGTCCATTTCATCCAAATTTTCCAATTTTGTTGAATATAGGCTTTTGTAGTAGGATCTGATGATTTTTTTAATTTCCTCAGTTTCTGTTGTTATGTCACCCTTTTCATTTCTGATTTTATTAATTTGGATACTGTCTCTCTGCCCTCTGATTAGTCTAGCTAAGGGTTTATCTATCTTGTTGATTTTCTCAAAGAACCAGCTCCTAGTTTTATTGATTCTTTGGATAGTTCTTTTTGTTTCTATTTGGTTGATTTCAGCCCTGAGTTTGATTATTTCCTGCCGTCTACTCCTTTTGGGTGTATTAGCTTCTTTTTGTTCTAGGTCTTTCAGGTGCTCTGTCAAGCTGTTAGTGTATGCTCCCTCCAGTTTCTTTTTGTAGGCACTTAGAGCTATGAATTTTCCTCTTAGCACTGCTTTCATTGTATCCCATAGATTTTGGTATGACGTGTCATCATTTTCATTAAATTCTAAAAAGTTTTTAATTTCCTTCTTTATTTCTTCCCTTACCTGATTATCAAGGAGTAGGGTGTTGTTCAATTTCCATATGAATGTGGGCTTTCCATTCTCTTTGTCATTTTTGAAGACCAGCCTTAGACCATGGTGATCTGACAGGATGCAGGGAATTATTTCAATTTTCTTATATCTGTTGAGGCCTGTCTTGTGCCCAATTATATGGTCTATTTTGGAGAAGGTACCATGAGGTGCTGAGAAAAAGGTATATTCTTTTGCTTTAGGGTGAAATGTTCTATAGATATCTGTTAAGTCCATTTGGTTCATAACTTCTGTGAGTTTTACTGTATCTCTATTTAGTTTCTGTTTCCATGATTTATCCATTGCTGAGAGTGGGGTGTTGAAGTCTCCCACTATTATTATGTGAGGTGCAATGTGTGTTTTGAGCTTTAGTAAGGTTTCTTTTATGTAAGTCGACGCTCTTGTATTTGGCGCATAGATATTCAGAATTGAGAGTTCATGTTGGTTGACTTTTCCTTTGACAAGTATGAAATGCCCTTCCTTATCCTTTTTGATAGTTTTAAGTTGAAAGTCGATTTTATTCGATATTAGGATGGCTACTCCTGCTTGTTTCTTAGGACCATTTGCTTGAAAAATTGTTTTCCAACCTTTTACTCTAAGGTAGTGTCTGTCTTTGTCACTGAGGTGGGTTTCCTGTAAGCAGCAAAAAGCTGGGTCCTGTTTGCGTATCCAGTCCGTTAGCCTATGCCTTTTTATTGGGGAATTGAGTCCATTGATGTTAAGAGATATTAAGGAGAGGGTGTTGTTGCTTCCTGTCATTTTTGCTAATAATGGAGACATCGTTTGTGTGGTTATCTTCTTTTGGGTTTGATGGAAAAGGATTATTTTCTTGCTCTTTCTAGGGTATGATTGCCCTCCTTGTATTGGATCTTTCCTGCTATTATCCTTTGTAGAGCTGGATTTGTGGGAAGATACTGTGTAAATTCAGTTTTGTCATGGAATATCTTAGTTTCTCCATCTATGGTAATTGAGAGTTTTGCTGGGTAAAGTAGCTTGGGCTGGCATTTATGTTCTCTTAGGGTTTGTATGATATTTGTCCAGGATCTTCTGGCTTTTATAGTATCTGGTGAGAAGTCAGGTGTAATTCTGATAGGTTTGCCTTTATATGTTATTTGGCCTTTTTCCCTAACTGCTTTTAAAATTCTTTCTTTGTTTTGTACATTTTGTGTCTTGATTATTATGTGACGGGAGGTGTTTCTTTTTTGATCTAGTCTGTTTGGCGTTCTGTAGGCTTCTTGTGTGATTATGGGCATCTCATTCCTTAGGTTAGGGAAGTTTTCCTCAATAATTTTGTTGAAGATATTTACTGGCCCTTTAAGTTGGGAATCTTCACTCTCATCTATACCTATTATCCTTAGGTTTGGTCTTCTCATTGTGTCCTGGATTTCCTGGATATTTTGAGATAACAACTTTTTGCATTTTGCATTTTCTTTGATAGTTGTGTCGATATTTTCTAAGGTATCTTCTGCACCTGAGATTCTTTCTTCTATTTCTTGTATTCTGTTGGTGATGCTTGTGTCTATGACTCCTGATTTCTTTCTTAGGTTTTCTATCTCCAGGATAGTCTCCCTTTGTGCTTTCTTTATTGTTTCCACTTCCATTTTTATGTCCTGGATGGTTTTGTTCAATTCCTTCATCTGTTTGTTTGTGTTTTCTTGTAATTCTTTAAAGGATTTTTGTGTTTCTTTGAGGACTTCATCCTGTTTTCCTGTGTTCTCCTCAAGTTTTTTGATAGTGTTATTTACTTCTTTCTTGAAGTCCTCTAGCATCATCATTAGAAGTGATTTTAGATCTGGTTCTTGTTTTCCTGGTGATATGGGGAGTTCAGGACTTTCTAATGTGGGAGAACTAGGTTCTGATACTGGCAAGTACCTTGGGTTGCTGGTGCTTGTGTTCTTGCGCTTGCCTTTCGCCATCTGGATCACCTTTGTGCTATCAGTGCTGTCTCTGACTGGGGCCTGTCTTTCCTATTATCTAGGTTGTGTCAGAACTGTTTGGGATGAGTTTTGCTGCTTGAGTTAGAGCTGAGGCCCAAGATGTGCTCAGTGTTCAGGTGGAAACCGGAAGGGGCCTGGGCTCAGGGTCAGGAGAGGATTCCTGGGTCTCAGTGAGTCCCAGTGGGTCCCAGTGGGTCCCAGTTGCTCCCTGATTGGAGGCAAGAACTGCCACCTCCTAGCCTAAGAAATTGCTTGGCACAGAGGTCCTGTGAGCCCCGCTTCCTCTTGAATCTGCGAGATTGGGTGCAGAGCTGCCTCCCGGGATCTGTGAGTGCTCGGGCCCAAACCGGATGGAGCCCGCCCCGGGCCAGGAGCGAATTCCTGGGTCCCAGTGGGTCCCGGTTGCTCCTTGTTTGGGGAGAGTGTTGCTTTTACCTTACCTGGGATGCTGCGTGAGTTCAAGCTCCTGGGAGTCCCTGTTTCTCTCGGGTTTTCTGGGGTTGAGTACTCATTTGTCAATTCTTGATCTTAGAGCACAAGCCATTGATGTCCTGTTCAGGAACTTTTCCCCTGTGCCCATGTATTTGAGGTTCTTCCCCACTTTCACTTCGATTAGTTTAAGTGTGTCTGTTTTTTTCCACTGTATGGTTTTAGCTGCTTTGTCACAGATCGATTGGCTTAATTTCTGGGTTTTCTATTCTATTCTATTCCATTGATCTTCTTGCCTGTCTCCATACCAATACCATGCAGTTTTTATCACTATTGCTCTGTTGTACAGCTTGAGTCAAGGATGGTGACTCCCCCAGATGTTCTTTTATTGTTGACAATAGTTTTCACTATTCTGGGTTTCTTGTTATTCTAAATGAATTTGAGAATTGCTCTTTATCTCTCTGTGAATAATTGAGTTGGCATTATGCTGAGGACTGCATTAAATCGGTAGATCGCTCTTGGCAAGGTGGCCATTGTTACTATTTTAATCCTACCACTCCATGAGCCTGTGAGATCTATCCATCTTCTGAGATCTTCTTTGATTCCTTTCTTCAGGACTTGGCATTATTTGTTATACAGAAGTGTGGCTTCCTTGGTTAGATTTACACCAAGGTATTTTTCATTATTTGTTACTATTGTGATGGGTGTTGTTTTCCTAAATTCTTTCTCAGCCTTCTTATCCTTTAAGTAGAGAAAGGCTACTGATTTATTTTCATTAATTTTATATCCAGCCACTTTTCTGAAGTTGTTTATCAGGGTTAGGAGTTCATTTATAGACGTTTTGGGGTCACTTACGTATACTTTTATATCATCTACAAATAGTGATATTTTGACTTCTTCCTTTCCAAGTTTTATCCCTTTGATGTCCTTTTGTTGTCTAATTGATCTGGCTAGGACTTCAAGTACTATATTGAAAAGATAGGGAGAGAGTGATTAGCCTTGTCTAGTCCCTGATTTTAGTGGGATTGCTTCAAGTTTCTGAGAATTTAGTTTGTTGTTGGCAATTTGTTTGCTGTGTATTGCTTTTACTATGTTTAGTTATGGGCCTTGGATTCCTGTTCATTCCAAGACTTTTACCATGAAGGGGTGTTGAATTTTGTCAATTGGTTTCTCAGCTTCTAGTGAAATGATCATGTGTTTTTTCTTTGAGTTTGTGTAAATAATGTGTTTCGTTGATGGATTTCTATATATTGAACCATCCCTACATTTCTGGGATAAAGCCTACTTGATCATAGTGGATGACTGTTTTGATGTGTTTTTGGATTTGGTTTGTGGGAATTTTATTGTGTATTTTTGCATCTATGTTGATAAGGGAGATTGGTCTGAAGTTCTCTTTCATTGTCATGTCTGTGTGGTTTAGGTATTAGCATAATTGTGGCTTGATAAAATGAATTGGCTAGTGCTCCTTCTGTTTCTAATTTGTGGAACAGGTTATATAGAATTGGTATTAGGACTTGTTGGAATGTCTGATAGAATTCTGCACTTAAACCACTTTGTCCTGGACTTTTTTTTGGTAGGGAGACTTTTCATGACTGCTGCTATTTCTTTAGTGGTTATACAACTATTTAGATAGTTTATCTGATTGTGATTTTAACTTTGGTATCTGATGTCTGTCTAGAAAATAGTCCATTTCATACAGATTTTCCAATTTTGTTGAACACAGGCTTTTGTAGTAGGATCTGATAATTTTTTGAATTTCCTCAGTTTTTGTTGTTATGTCTTATTTTTCAGTTCTGATTTTATTTATTTCGATACTGTCTCTGTGTCCTCTGGTTAGTCTGGCTAAGGGTTTATCTATCTTGTTGATTATCTCAAAGAACCAGCTCTTCTTTTTGTTAATTCTTTGTATAGCTTTTTCTTTGTTTCTACTTGGTTGATTTCATCCCTGAGTTTGATTATTTCCTGCCATCTACTCCACTTGGATACACTTGGTTCTTTTTGATCTAGAGCTTTCAGGTGTGCTGTAAACCTGCTAGTGTGTGCTCTCTCCAGTTTCTTTTTGTAGGTACTTAGAGCTTTGAGTTTTCATCTCAGTACTGCTTTCACTGTGTCACACAAGTTTTGGTATGATGCTTCCTCATTTTCATTAAATTCTAAAAAGTCTTTAGTTTGTTTCTTTATTTCTTTCCTGACCAACTGATCATTGACGATAGCATTGTTCTGTTTCCATGTAATGTTGGGTTTCCATTCATTTTATCATTATTGGAGGTCAGTGTTAGTCTTGTGTGATCTGATAGGATGCAAGGGATGATTTCAATCTTCTTGTATCTGTTGAAGCCTGTTTTTTGACCAATTATATGGTCAGTTTTGGAGAAAGTATCATGAGCTGCTGAGAAGATGGTATATTCTTTTGTTTTTGGATGAAATATTCTGTACATATCTGCTAAATCTATTTGGTTTATAACATCTCTTAGTTTTACTGTGTTTCTGGTTTTTTTCTGTTTCCATGATGTGTCTATTGATGAGAGTGGGTTGTTGAAGTCTGCCACTACTATTTTGTGAGGTGCAATGTGTGCTTTGAGCTTTAGTAAATTTCCTTTTATGAATGTGGTTCTACTTGCATTTGATCCACTGATGTACAGAATTGAGATTTCATCTTGGTTGATTCTGCCTTTGATGAGTATGAAGTTTCCATTCTTATCTTTCTTGATAACTTCTGTTTGAAAGTTGATTTTATTCGATATCAGGGTGGGTACTCAAGCTTACTTCTTGGGACCATTTCCTTGAAATATTGTTTTCCAGCCTTTTATTCTGAGGTAGTGTCTGTCTTTGTCACTGAGGTGGGTTTCCTGTATGCAGGAAAATGTTGGGTCCTCTGTACATATGCAGTCTATTAGTCTATGTCTTTTTATTGAGGAATTGAGTCCCTTAGTGTTAAGAGATATTAATGCGAAGTGATTGTTGCTTCCTGTTATTTTTGTTATTAGAGGTGGAGTTATGTTTGTGTGGCTATCTTCTTTTGGATTTGTTGGAAGAAGATTAGTTTACTGCTCTTTCTAGGGTATAATTTCCCTCCTTGTGTTAGTGGTTTCCCTCTATTGTCCTATATAGGGTGGGATTTGTGGAAGATATTGTGTAAATTTGGTTTTGTCATGGAATATCTTGGTTTCTCCATTCATGGTAATTGAGAGTTTTGCTGAATGCAGTAGCCTGGGATGGCATTTGTGTTCTCTTAGGGTCTGTATGATACCTGTCCAGGATCTTCTGGCTCTAAAATCTCTGGTGAGAAGTCTGGTGTCATTCTTATAGGTGTGCCTTTATATGTTACTTGACCTTTTTTTTCTTACTGCTTTTTATATTCTTTTTATTTTGTGCATTTGGTGTGTTGATTATTATGTGATGGGGCAAATATCTTTTCTGATCTAGTCTATTTGGAGTTCTGTAGGCTTCTCGTATGTTCATAGGGATCTCTTTCTTTAGGTTAGGGAAGTTTTCTTCTTAAATTATTGAACATATGTACTGGCCCTCTAAGATGGGAATCTTTGCTTTCTTCTATACCTGTTATTCTTAGGTTTGTTAATTTCTTATGTACTTCATGATTACTGCATGGTCTCCACAGCAATAGACTCTCAACAACTAGTTATGATGGTCGTGTAAAAATAGTGGCAAACTCCTGTGGTGTCCAATTGCCTCACAATCCTCTCAGACCAATAACTCACAGTGAAAAAAGCCTGAAGTCAAGCTCAGTCTTGTTGATGAAATAAAAAAGTGGGAGAGGCTGGGAGCCTTTGAGGCTGCTTGTCAAGATTCTGACATGGGCCAAGGATAAGGAAATGGGCTACTTGGCAGGAATATGACATTGTCCAAAAACAAGGAAGTAGGCTACAGAGAGGAATCAGACATTAGGCTTTAACAAAGAAGTAATTTCAGGTAGAAATCTAAATCATGGTCCAGCACAAAAGAAATAATTTCAGACAGGAATCTAAACCTTAGGCTAGAACAAAAGTAATTTCAGAAAGGACTCTAAATCTTAGGCTACAGCAAGGAATTAGGCTTCAAACTTGAAAATGACTTTGGCTAGGACAGGGAGGCAGGATAAGATATTTTGGTCATCATGATAGACTCTTAGAAACAATGATCACAGGAGTGTTCTCGTAATTGGGTTTAATACCTTGCTCGTTTTTTGACTGTTTGTGTTTATTGTCTTGCTTGTTCCTTGACTATTTGCATCTACTGTATTGCTCGTTCCTCAACCTAGAACTGACCTTAATTCATGCATGTAATTAAAATGGTATAAAAGCAAAAAGGAAGAGAGAGGAGAGGTTCTACGAAGGAGATACAGAAGAAAGGGAATGATGTCTCAAATATAAATAAATAAAAATATCCTATAAAAAATAAAAACACCTGAAAAGAAATTTTATTTAAATTTGTATTAATTAAATTTAACCCAATAACTCACTGATATCTCTGGTAGACAAATTCTTCATTTCTGCAGGATCGCACTCCTCAGAGCCCTATTTGGTTTAGTTCTGTCAGTAACGCCAAACAAGGTGACAAAATTACTTTTTCACAAAGTGTCAACTGCAAAATTGGATTCAGCTTTAAAAAGCAAGCAAGAAAAAAAAACACTGAAATAATTAAATAAACAAATAAATAAATAAATAAAGTAATAGCAAGTGTAAATTGCTTTGGGAAACTTATGTTTTTTCAATAAACATTACTGATAACTTGTTTTTGTTTTGTTTTGGGGTTTATTTTTTTAAAAAAATTTACTCGCTTTCTATCCATATCACAGATTCTCTCTCTCCTCTATTCCTACTTTCATAAAGCCCATACCCTCATAGCCCCCTCTTCTTCTTTTCAAAGTAAGGGATCCCCTCTTGGGTACCACTTCACCATGGGACATCTAGTCCCAGAAGGACAAGGACAAGCTTCCCCCACTGAATAACAATTTACATCCAGGGAAGAGAAATCTCCCTGAGAATTTCCTTCTTTTTCCTTTCCAGGTAAAAATGAATCACCCATGATGTCTGCTGTTAGAAGTTCTAATCCAGATGCTGGCCTCTGATATTATACTACTCAGACCTTTGAAGGGCCACTGACAGGAATATCAAACAGCTAGAGATTGACATCACTAATCTGAAGAAATCCCTCGTTTCACTGTCTGGAGAGACCTCCTAAAATCGCAAAGATCCTTATTGGACTTGATTTACTCTATTACAATAGAAAAGGCTGTGTGCAGCTCTTGACTGTGTACAGCCCTTAACGAAGAATGTTGCCTTTACATAGACAAGACAAGGAGGGTTAAAGAGAGCATGAAATAGGTCAGTGAAGGCCCTAAGAAAAATCAGAGAAAGAAAGAGACAGATGAATGCTGGTACAAGAATTGCTTTTCAGCCTCTCCAAGGTTGTCAACCCTATTTCCTCCCATCTTGGGACCATTATTTTGGTTCTTTTTGATATTTTCTGCTGGTCCCTGGCCCTCAAATAGGGGGACTAACTCTGTGATACAACAGATAAATAATTTGGTAGCAAAACCTACTCAGATACATTATCATAAGTTAGCTATGGAGGACCACGAGACTCAAGATGAGGTTGTTACTTTATACAGGGTGTTTCCAAAACCCATCTCCTCCCAAACTAAAAGGGGAGACTTCTGCCCCTAGACCAAGCAGAGAGGGGCCACCCAGAACCCCCTCTGACAGACGATCTGAATTCTTGCTTAGGCTGCGAGGCTAAGCCTTGCAAGGGAATATAAATAAAAGATAAAAATATCTATCTGGGTTCCCTGAGGGACAATCCTGATTGCATATGGGTTGATGCCAAAAGTATCCCCTCTCCAGGAAAAAGACATCGGGATGGGTATGGCCCTCATGCCTCACTGGACAACTACAGGGGGACTGGAGCCATTACAAGGTCCCCTTCAAATACTGGAGATCAGGCCTCTATCCCCGTCTTTGGAAGTTTAGTATTGCCACAGCCCTTCTATACTTAGAGAAGGGAGGAGATGTCAGGAGTAGCCCTGCTTACACACTGAAGGCCTAAAATCAGCCATAGGCCTAAAATCAGCAATAGGCCTGTCATACATGTATACTAACACCAAGTCTTGGGTCTCAGTGGAAAAACATTGAAACAGATGGCTATAAGCTAATGTCAACAGGCAGCTTTTGTAAAAATTTGCCAGCCTGAGTAGTCATTGACCTTGTAAATAGGTAGCCCTGGCAGACAATACCAACTTAGATAAGGACAAGTGAGTCATAGGCAGAGTCATAGTGACTTGTCCCCTGAACCTTCACCCAACTGATACCCGGTTCTGAAGATATCTGTCTTCCTCCTGAACTCCCACACTCCAGTGTCATTCCCTTCCCCACTGTTGGGAGCCGACTCTTAGCCGAAAGTGGCTATCATCTTTACAGC
>NW_021611447.1:0-6128 GCF_004785775.1 Grammomys surdaster | reverse complement strand
CTGACCTGCCGACCGGAGCAGCAGAACCGGCCGGCCTTTACAAAGTAACAGAACCTGACGGCCGTTACAAAAGAAACGGCAGTTACACCCCACATCCTGCCTTTCTGAGTTTATAACCCCTGTATGAATGAATTATGATTTGAGAAAAAATAAATTATTAAAATTAAAGAAACTAATAGAAGAGAAGGTGGGGAAGAACCTCAAATACCTAGGCACAGAGGAAAAGTTCCTGAACAGAACACCAATGGCTTATGCTCTAAGATCGAGAATTGACAAGTGAGACTTCATAAAATTGCAAAGTTTCTGTAAGGCAAAGGACACTGTCAATAGGACAAAATGGTTACCAACAAATTGGGAAAATATCTTTACCAATCCTACATTTGATAGAGGACTAATATCCAATGTATAGAAAGAACTAAAAAAATTAGACTCTAGACAACCAAATAACCCTATTAAAAAATGGGGTGTAGAGCTAAACAAAGAATATTCAACTGAGGAAACATGAATGGCCAAGAAGCACCTAAAGAAATGTTCAGCATCCTTAGTCATCAGGGAAATGCAAGTCAAAACAACCCTGAGATTCCACCTCACACCAGTCAGAATGGCTAAGATCAAAAACGCAGGTGATAGTAGATGCTGGCGATGGTGTGGAGAAAGAGGAACACTCCTTCATTGTTGGTGAGATTGCAAGATGGTGCGACCACTTTGGAAAATAGTCTGGTGGTTGCTCTAAAAATCGGACATATCATTACCTGAGGACTCAGCTATACCACTCCTGGGCATATACCCATAAGATGCTCTAACATATAACAAGGACATATGCTCTACTATGTTCATAGCAGCTTCATTTATACTAGGCAGAAGCTGGAAAGAACCCAGATGTCCTTCAACAGAGAAATGGATACAGAAAATGTGGTACATTTGCACAATGGAATATTACCCAGCTATTAAAAAACAATGAAATTGAGAAATTCTTAGGTAAATGGATAGAACTAGAAAATATCATCCTGAGTGAGGTAACCCAATCACAAAAGAACACACATGGTATTCACTCACTGACTATTGGATTTTAGCCCAGAAACTTGAAATACCCAATATTCAACTCACAGCCCACATAAAGCTCATGAAGAATGAAGACCGTGTGTGGGTGATTTTGTCCTTCTTAGAAGGAGTAACAAAATACTCAAGGGAGCAAACATGGAGACAAAGTGTAGGACAGAAACTGAAGGAGGGGCTGTCTACAGACCATTTCTGGGTATCCATTCCATGTGCAGTCACCAAAGGTAGATGCTGATGTGGATGTCAAGAAGTACATGCTGACATGAGCCTGACATAGCTGTCTCCTTAGAGGTCTGCAAGAGTTTGACATACTCAGAGACAGATACTCACAGCTAACTATTGAACTTATCATGAGGTTCCCAATGGACAGATAGAGAGAAGACTGAAGGAGCTGAAAGGGTTTGTGGCTCCATGAGGAGAGCAACAATACCAACCAACCAGTGCCACCAGGGTCTAAACCACCAGCCTGGAAGCACATAGGGAGGGACTCACGGCTCCAGCTATATATGCAAGGGAGGATAGTCCTGTCAGGTATAGGTGTGAGAGGAGATCCTTGGTCCCATGAAGGCTGGAAACTGTGTGTGAGGGAATTCGAGGGTGGAGAGGTGGGTGTTTGGGGTTAGGTGGGGGCAAATCCTCATAGAAGCAGGAGGAGGGGAATGGGATAGAGGGATGGTTAAGGGGAGAACATCTGAAATGTTAATAAAATATCCAATTAAAAGTTCATGTGATCTATATTATATAATAATGTATATACTAATTCAGTGTGTTAATATCATTAATTACATAACTATTTAATATATTTATATAAAACATGTAATATAATAAATAATTATGTAACATATTTATAATTAGAACATCATTTTAAGCACTTACAGTTTGTTTACACACTCCATTTAATCATAAGAAAAAGAAAATTCAATTCTCAGACCCAACAAGAGCTGGGAACTTCCCAAGAGCTGGACAACTTCTCTTGTAAGGAAACAGTTGTTTGAGTTCAGACATCATGACAGCTTCTCCATCTTGCTGGCAAGGTCAAATTATGTTCATCTTCCCAGGACCAGGAATCTATTCCAATCCTGATCGATGGAAACTCCTTTGCTCAGTCCTTTATGTCAAAGTATGACTGAAAAAGGCTTCAGCCCATCTAACACCTTACCTACTTATGGTTTCATACTATAAATATGATGGATAATATCTCTTCAGGGTCATAGTTCATCTCACAAATCTATTCTGCCACTCTGGTTGACCATCAGTGGGTTAATTACAATAAAAGGTTTTTAAACTGAGAGAAAGAGAGAGAGAGAGAGAGAGAATAAAGATGCAAAGTACATCACTGAAGAATTGATTTTCTGGTGTGCTAGGGCATCCTTTGAGGCTATGCCCAAGAGTGGCTTAGCTGGAGGTTGAGATAGGTTGGTTCCTTTTTTTCTGAGCAACTTTCATACTGACTTCCATGATTCTGCCATTGATGATGCACTCTGTGTTCCTTATACTTAAGTCTGTTGACGAGGACTTTCATTTCCTCATGTCCACTATTACAGTGAAATCTCCATACTCAAGCTCAAGATTAGAATATTTTTCTGGGATCCAGAATTGCATTTCAGTGAGCTTTCAGATATTCATCTATTGCTTTTTGTGAAATCTTATGCTTAGTGATTCTCACACCCCCTACATTTCCACATGTTCCAGGGATGGAAACATATTTTTTCATGTTTATAAGGAACCATTCTCAGGGTTTCTATTCCTGCACTAAACATGACCACCAAGAAGTAAGCTGTGGAGGAAAGGGTTTTTTGAGATTATACTTCCACATTGCTGTTCATCACCAAAGGAAGTCAGGACTGGAAGTACAGCAGGATAGGAAGCAGGAGCTGATGCAGAGGCCATGGTGGGATGTTGCTTACTGGCTTACTTTGTATGTCTTGCTCAGTTTTCTTTTTTATAGAACCCAAGACTACCAGCCCAGGGATGGCACAACCCACAAGGGGCTCTGCCCCCTTGATCACTAATTGAGAAAATGTCTTATAACTTTATCTCAGGGAGATATATTCTCAACTGAAGCTCCTTTCTCTGTAAACTGAACCCCAGCTTGTGTCAACTTGACACAAAACCAGCCAGTACACACATTTTAAGCATGGCTCAATAATAAGTAAGTAATGGCTCAATAAGTAAGCCTGACTAATAATACCTTTTTAAATTGAAAGCTCTTTTTCCATTACTATGCATTATTAAATGTTTTTATACATTCATATAATCAGCAGGGGCAAGAATATATATTATATCATGCAACCAGATGTCATGCTTGAGGCAGAAAATATTATTATCCTGTACAGTATCCATGTGTACACTTGTGTTTACTTTGTGAGATTTGTTTGAGAGACATTGTCTAACATGTACATCAAAATTCTTACAGTTACAGATCCTCAGTTTACACCACTGTTTCCCAGAAAGGGAAAACATCATGTAATGTTGAAAACGTAATGGTACACTGTGAAGCCAGGACAATGTTTTTTTTTTCCTTCTCATTTTCAATGTATGTTTTTTGGTGAGCTGAATTATGGAATTAAAGAAAGGCAATAATATATAAGAAACAAACCATATAAAAAGAGGTAGTATAGCAGTTGTGCAATTAATTGGTCAGTTTTCTAGCTGTGTCCACTATTTTGTGAAACATGATCCTTCCAGCTGTTCCTATCTGACACGCTCTGACTGTACTCACTTGGTTATTGCTTAAGACAATAAAGATATGGCCCTAAATTGTTGTGGATTTGGTCTAATGCTGCTTATGTTATGTTAATTTGGTCCAAAATATTGCAGGAGAATTTGAAGGACCAAACACCAGATGCTGAGTGACCTGGTCCCCAGTTGGTTTTGATTGGTAAATAAAGTTGCTGGTGGCCAATGGTTGGTCAGGGAGAAAGAGATGCAACTTTAGGATTCTCACCAAGGGACTGAGGAAGAGCAGGAAAAGGATAACTGCAGTGCAGGAGGAGGGGAGTAGATGTCATGCCTGAAAGGTGCCTAGCAGAGAATGCAGCCTTCATTGAGGTGCTGGGTAAATCCGTCCAAGTGAGCTGCAGGTCTGGGTTAGGCTGTCAGGATAGAGTATAGATTTTAGTAAATGATGAGGTGTGATTATTGGAAAGTACATCAGACCTGTTGAGTATAGGAAGTGGATCAGGCATTGAGTTTTTTGAGGCACATTAAAATATAAAGGCTGTATTTGTGAGTTTCATCCAGGAACCCATAACGTTAGGGTGGGTATAGAGGAGTGGTGCTATCAGGATGATTTGAGTAGAGATTGTTGGGTTCATCAACAATAAATAGAAAAGTAAAGGCATGAATTTGAAAGTGGAGTTAACAAGACACACATACAAAGTACAAGAAAGTATGAATGAAGTTGCTTCTATGAAATCAGTTTAACGATGATGCTCTTTGTGCTGCTTTGAGATGCAAAATTTATATATATATTTCAATGTTCAAGAGAATATTCAAAAAATAATTGATGCAAAATAATATCATGCGTGTGCCTACTTCTAAAGTTATGTGTGCAAAATCACTGATGATACAAAGCTTCCCTATATAAAGCATTCTTTTATGAGATGTGACAATTTACAATGTATTTGTGATTCAGTAGACTTGACTGAATATAGAAGTAATGGTTGTTCAGAAGCTTTCAATATACATGTTGGTAAAAGGGTAGTATACATTCCTTTTTGAGCAAACATACTGGTTGGTAGATCTCGATTCAAAACTCATGAACATTAGGACACTCAAAGTTGGAAAAAATCTCACAGATGATTGCCAGTCTGTTCACTGTGAAGGAGTAGAGATTATTCATGGGAATAAACAAAACGATGCAGGTGCATATGTTAGAGCAGACAGCTTCTTTTTTTCCTGCTTTCTATTTTTCACTGCAAAAACGTTTTCTTCTGTAAATACACTGCTGTTGGGCTGCGATTATTACTATTATTATTGTTATTCAGATATGAGTGTTTTTCTTTCATAACTGTATTCCAGTGTGCTTCCCAAAAAGTTTCCATGTTTTTAATGACTTCAGTACACTACTTGACTTGTTCAGATATGAACAAGTTAGTGTAAATACATGGATGATCTTAAGGATACAGGTTATGCTAGTCCTTAAATCTGGGGGAAGTAGAGGAAGGCATGGACATATGTGTAGGAAAATTTGTAGCTATGGTTTCCTGAGTATGTGTAAACACATCCACAACTAAAACATCAATTAGCATTTAGACATCTTACAATTATAGATTTCACACATCTCACCATTACATTTATGAGATGGTGTGGGATTCTTAAGAAATACATGAATGTAATGACTTGACAAAAGTGTTTGTTATAACATAGATTGACATAGTTGTGTAAGTACTACAGTCTGGAATTAGTAGTGAAACACAATACAGGGTTTTAATGAAAGTTGCAAGTGTTCAGTGCACTTTACACTACCGGAATCTATGCATCAGATTTTGGGAATGCTCATGTGCAGGGAAGACAGATCACTGCTGCTTTTGACTGCACATCTTATCAAGATGCTCTCCTAGTCGAGATATTTGATCCTATGATTAATATTCAGTGTTATGTGCTGTGTCATGGATGTAATTGAGAGGTAACAAGTAGGAGAAATAGTGAGAGAGTTAAAACAAACCTTTGGGTATGAGGGCTGACAACCTGAGAGAGAAAATGACAGATGTCTATACCCAGATCAACACTAAACTTTTAAAGTTTATTGGACTATGTAATTTCATTTAAACACAAGATTAAACTGCTAGTAACAAATTCAAGGTACTGACTATGAGCATTATTCTGCCATCTATTTTTTGTATAAGATCATATTTTTTTAATTAAAATGCAACTATATTTCTCTTCTTTCTTACTTTAACTCATTCAATGTCCCCTGACTCAGTGCATCTCAAATTGAAGACCTCATTTGATTATTACTGCAACCTCACTGCATATACTTGCATTAAAATATATAAGTAAAACCTAGTAAGGGAATTTTTTGTTACCAGTTTGTTGCTAATTTTAACATTTATATTAAGCGCTTT
>NW_021611446.1:0-6149 GCF_004785775.1 Grammomys surdaster | reverse complement strand
TACTTTCCTTCTTCCTCAGATCCACTCTCCCTGCTCCATTTCCTCTTCAGAAAAGAACATACCTCCAAGAGGAGACAGCCAAATAAGACCAAAAACACAAAAGGCAATAGACCTCATCCTGAGTCTGGACAGGGTAACTCAATAGGAGGAAAAGAAGCTGAAAGGGTTTATGGCTCCATGGGGAGAGCAACAATACCAACCAACCAGATATCCCAGGGTCTAAACCACAAACCTGGAAGCAAATAGGGAGGGACCCATGGCCACAGCTGCATATGTAGGGGAGGATGACATTGTCAGTCATAGGTGGGTGAGGAAGTCCTTGGTCCAGTGAAGGCTGGATGTGGGGTAAATAGTGGGTGTGGAGGTGGAAGGGAGAGGGTAGCTGGGGGCATATCCTCATAGAAGCAGGAGGAGTGGGGTGTGATAGGGGGATTCCTGTGGGGTCAGGGAGAATAGAGATAGGAGACTATATCTGAAATCTTAATAAAATATCAAATAAAAAAATTAAAAAAAAAAAGAAAAACAGGAGTGAAAATATCATTCCTTTATTTAAACTACCACATTCCACTTCCTGGTCCCCATATGCTTGTTCAAACACATGAGTGTATGGTGATATTTTGTTAAAATAGCACAATGCAAAATACATGAGGTTCAAATGAAAAAGTCTCTGTCATCTATAGCAGTCCAAAAATGTTAAAAGTCCAAAGTTCAAATTCTCTTCATAGGTTCATCTAATCATGTAACTGTAATCCCCTATATTATCAAAACAAATAGCACATCATATAGGTTCAAATTCACAGGAAGTATTCTTCATCATTCCTAAATGCCCTTGTGAGGAAATACTGAACCAAAAGATGACCAAAAACCATCAGAGTAATCTCTAAAATCTGCATCTCCATGTCTGGTGTCAAAGAGTTCTTCAGATCTATGACCCCTTTGTGCTTTCTTCACTGCAGCACAATTCTTTCTCTTTGGCTGGTTTTACTCCCTGAAAGCAGTTTTACTGAGCAGGTGCCCCAAAGCTCTGTCACCTCAAAATCTTGGGGTCCTCAAGGTAACTTCAATATTACAGCTTCATGTTCCCATATCTGGAATCCACATATGATCTTCTGCACATCATAAAAGACAGTGGGTCATTTCTACAACTCTTCCCTCTATCGCACTCTAGGTTCTGGTTGACTCCTGTCTGCTGCAGCTGCTGCTGATGGTCTTTCTACTAATCTCATGGCACTGACATCTTCAATATACTGTGTACTCCTGCTGCAACTACACTTCACTGCTTTCCTCTCATACACTCCCTTCATGGGGACAAGCCTTAGCTGTTCTCCATAACACATTCATGCCTTAAAAATGGTGCTATGTTAGTGATATTTACACATAACCAAAACCATCTGCACCATAAGGTACAACCTTGACTGTCTCTGGAACACAGCTTCATTGTCCTCTCAGAAAACACTCCCCTAAGATTTCACCTCAGTGATGATGGTTTCCTCTTCAACACTGAAAATTTTTTTAACTATAGTTAACCAGTTTTAACTGTGTCAGTAATCCCTTCTAGTCTTGCCTCTAAAGACAGAGGCACATGGACAAAACTGCTGAGTTCTACTGCTTGCTGGTGCTGGAACATCACCCCTTCTATTACATTATCACCAGCTTTCTAATTTTCAACTAACTTCACTAAGCTTGGTGGTACTGGAACTTAGTAGTTTAACCTTGAACTCAGAGATCTGCATGGCTCTGTCTCCTGAATGCCAGGATAAAAGGTGTGTAACACTTTGTCTAAGGATTTCTTTACCTAAAACTTTTCCTGGACCAGGATGACTTGAACCAGAAATCTGCTGACTCTCTTCTCCTGGGATGTAAGGCATGCACATGCCTGGACCTAAGTATTTTCTTTTAGATCTTAAATTCAAAACCCAGAATCATAATGACAGTCTATCCTTTGTCAATTTGACACATACTTGTATCTCCTTATGTCCACATGGAAACAATAACCAGGTAATAATAATCCCTATCATGATACAGTTCTCATTCATACAACTTAACATCCCTATATTTAGAATGGAATCTAAATATAGGTGAATAGAATCTTGGCATAACATCACCATTTCTTTAATACCATCAGATAGCTTTGATTACAGGATTTAGCTTCATTCAACTTCCTGGTGAGCCTTTTCTCTTTGAATCTAACATTTAAAATTTTTCATTTCTAAGATTACTATGTCTGATCAAAAGAATCACCATGAGAGTATACACAAGACAAAGGCTAAGCTTGGCTTTCCTGATACTTTATTTGTCAAGGCAATCAACATAAACCTCCTTAGCTTAGCCTCAAGGACACTCTTCAGACAAGGGAAAAAGGCAGCAACATTCTTCAGCAAAACATCATAAAAACTATGTACAAAATTCAAATCAAACTTAGTACATATGCATGTGTTCCATTTCCCTACTAGAATGGACCATTGAGTTCCACTTAATGTATGTAGCAATACAAGGTCTAAAAATCCACATTGCTCCAAAAAAAAAAAACATCATCAAGACTATCATAACAATACTTATGTCTGGGGTATCAACTTCTGTCTTAGATAGAATTTCCATTGCTAAGAAGAGACACTGTGCCCAAGGCTACTGTCTTAAAGGCAAGTAGTTAATTGGGCCTGGCTTACAGTTTCAAATGTTGAGTCAGTTACCATCATAGCAGGAAGATTAGCAGCATACAGGCAGCCATGACGCTGGAGACGGAGGTCAGAGTTCTGTATCTTCATGAGAAGGCAACAAGGAAGAGACAGTCTTCCAGCCAAACAGTAGCAGGGTCTGTTTTATCCTGGCCAGATCTCCAAAGACCACCATCAGGAATTCACTTCCTTCAAGACAGTACTATCAATTCCAACAATGTTGAATATCTTAATATTGCCACTTCTTTGGTCCAAGCATATTCAAATCACAACAGTTTACTTCTACTATAATTCTTTCACGCATTTAAATATGATTAGGACATGCAGAGGCTTAACACTCTGATTATTTTCAGAAGGTTTCTCTCTAGTATGTGTTCATTTTTGTATTCAGAGACTACTGTGGCATGTAAAGGATTCTCCAACCTGAGTACATTCACAAGGTTTCTGTTCAATATGTGTTCTTCTGTGTCTTTGGAAACTATTGTGATATAAACAGGCTTTTCCACGTTTCCATTTCATTCATAAGGTTTCTCTAAAATGTGTGTTCCTTGAAGTATTTGGAGAGGACAGTGACATGCAAAGGCTTTACCACATTCATTACACTCATAGAGCTTCTCTCCATTATGTGCTGCTTCATGTATTTGGAGACAACTATGCAAAGGCTTTCTCACATTGATTAAATTCATGAGGTTTCTCTCCTGCACATTTTCTGTTGTGTATTCAAAAATGACTCCGTCCTGGAAGGGTTTACCTCATTCATGACATTCATGTAGTTACTCTACAGTATGTGTTGTTTTATGTATTGGGGGATAACTGTAACTCCCAAGGGCTTAATACACTGATTACCTTGATAGGTTTGCTATCTTGAATGTGTTCTACTATGTATTTGCAGATGACAGTGAATTCACAAGGTTTTACCACAGTGATTACAATAACAGGGGTTCTCTCCAGAGTGATTTTTTTTTTTTTTTGGTTTTTCGAGACAGGGTTTCTCTGTGTAGCCCTGGCTGTCCTGGAACTCACTCTGTAAACCAGGCTAGCCTCAAACTCTCGAACTCAGAAATTTGCCTGCCTCTGCCTCTCAAGTGCTGGGATTAAAGGTGTGTGCCACCACCACCCTGCCAGAGTGATTTTTGTGTGTGTGTAAAGAATGATGTTACTCAAAGGCTTCTCCCCGATAAATGTTCTTTTATAATAATAGAGACTACAAGGTTGTGAAAAGTCTTTAAGTCATTGTTTACATTCATGAGGTTTCTTTCCAGTATGAGTCTTTTATGTTTTGGAAAGTAGTGGGATATACAAAGGCTTTAGCACATTGATTGCTGTCTTAGTCAGGGTTCCTATTCTTGTACAAACCATCATGAACTATAAGGAAGTTGGGGAGGAAAGGGTTTATTGAACTTACATTTCCATGTTGCTGTTCCTCACCAAAGGTTGTCAGGACTGGAACTAATCAGGTCAAAAAGTAGAAGCTGAGGCAGAGGCCATGGAAGGATGTTATTTACTGGTTTGCTTCCCCTGGCTTGACATCACACTACTTACTAGAGGAACAATGGATAGAGCCAATGAAAATTTGTTCAACTGGATACCCATCTTATGGGCAAGCTCTAATCCATGACATTATTAAGGATACTTTGTTATGCTCCCTCACAGGAGCCTTGCATAATTGTCCATTGTGAGGCTCCACCCAGCAGCTGACTGAACAGATGCAGATAATCACAGTCAAACATTGCATGGATCTTCAGGACTCTTATAGAAGAGTTAGAGGAAGGATTGTAGGCACTAAAGAGGATAGGAACTCCACAGGAAAACCAACAGACTCAACCAACCTGGAGCCTCCTCAACTTGGGGAGACCCAGAGACTAAGCCATCAACCAAATAGCATATACAGGTGGGATTAAGGCCCCTGGCACATATGTAGCAGGTGTGCAGCTCAGTCTTCATGAGGGTCCTCCAACAACCTTAGCAGTGGCTGTTGCCTATTTTTGGAATCTGTCCCCTTAAGTGAGCTTCCATAGCTGGCCTCATTGTGAGAGGGTGCACTTAACCCAGCAGTTATCCCCCATGGTTTGGGGCTACCCACGGGGCCAACCACATCACAGGAGAAACAAAAGAGTTTTGGGGAGACACTGTTTGAGAGCAGGGCACCTCCCATAGGGACACTGATCAGGGTAATAATGAATATATAAATTATTCTAGGAACAAAAAAAGAAAGAAAATAAAAAAGAAAAATGTTGAGTCTATATACACTATACCCTCCCTAAAAGGAATCTGGAAAGGCTCCTCCTACAAGAGCTTCCACAAGTTCCACAAAGAAAGCCAGACAGGACAGAAAGTGTTCAAAAACATCATCCTATCTAGGAGCTTTTTGTTTCACTAAACTGCATTCTGACCCTGGACACTATAGGCTCATGTTCATCCTGTGATCAAAATGCATGCAGTCTTCAGGGATCCTAATAGTCTGTAGGAGCTCAGAGACTGTACAATGTGTAAAGTCTCTTCTAACACTCAAGGCAATATCTTGAGAACCTCATCTTGGAAAATCAGAAGGCAAGTTATAGCTTTCCTACACACAATGGCCCAGAATACCCCTTCCCATTCAAATTGATAGAAATGTGCACACAGGGAGAGAAAATTGGACCAAGGCAAGAAACACAGGAGGGCAAACATCAAGTCCGATAGCTTTGTCTCAGATACATTGGACTTCACTTTCTACAGGCTCAGAAGTCTCTATTCCTATAACTTCTCATACATTTCTGTGTTTGGGTCCTTCTTCTCCCTGTATGCATCTCTCCATAGCATATGTTTCAATGCCTTAGGAATCTCAACAAGTTGTGGTTGCAAAATGCAACTCAAGTGTCATCCTTACAACTTCAATGCAATGAACTGTTGCTGATTCCTCACTAAGGTACTGACTCTGCCAAAAGATGGCTGCATAGAGCTAAACTTAAAACAGAGTGGAAGACTCCATGACTTTGTACTTTTCATTTTTCATTTTTGATAGGTAGCACAATTTAGATGATCCTCTCAAGTTTTGCTCCTAAGTTGATGGACCCTGCATCTCTCTGACAACATTTGCAGCAGGTTTTATTTATTTCTTTTCCTCAGAATAGAAAAAACTTTGCCTACTCCTTCCATTAAGTCTTAGCAGGAGGAAGTGTTACACTTAGGGTATCTTCTTAGTCATATATCCACAGGGGCACCTGCTCTGTTAAGTTCATAGCTATTTTATTTGTAAAAACTAGAAACTGGAAAGAATTCAAAAGTTTCTAAATCAAAATACAGATACTGGATATGTGATTCATTTACAAAATGGAATACTATTCACTTATAAAAACAAGGACATCATGCAGGAAAATAGATACAACAAGAAACTAACATCCTAACTGGGCAGTGGTGAGCCATGCCTTTAATCCCAGCACTTGGAAGGCAGAGGCAGGCAGATTTCTGAGTTCGAGGCCAGCCTGGTCTACA
>NW_021611445.1:0-6913 GCF_004785775.1 Grammomys surdaster | reverse complement strand
GGAGGGAGGGAGGGAGAGAGGGAGGGAGGGAGGGAGGGAGGGAGGGAGGGAGGGAGGGAGGAAAGGAGAGAGGGAGGGAGAGAAGGAAGGCAAGAAGGATGAAAGAAAGAGAAGGAAATTTGTTGATTTAAATTAGCATCTCGGGAAAGTATTAGAGAGAGCTGGAGAGCTGGCTCAGCAGTTAAGAGTACTGGCTGCTGCTTTTCCAGAGGACTCTGACTCAATTCCTGGCACCCATGTGGAGGAATTGAGCCATCTGTGATTCCAGTTCCTGGAGATCTGATGCCCTCTTCTAGACTCAGACACACAAATGATGCCTGGACATCCATGCAGGCAAACACTCATACACATAAAACAATAGAATAACTTTTTTAAATAACAAAGTTCTGGAGTCAGAAATAGCAGATGGCTGGGGTGCAGAGGGGTCAAAGAAGAGGGGTAATAACCCTCTCACTTTGCAAACCAAATCTCTCCAGCCTGCAAAAGAAGGAGAAGAGGGGAAGGAAGATGACCTGTTCAGAGTAGGAAGGTGAGGGAGCACTTTCAGGTAAGGGAGCACTCTCAGGTAAGGGAGCACTCTCAGGTGAGGGAGCACTCTCAGTAAGGGAGCACTCTCAGACACTAGCTCCGAGAATCCTGTCCCATTATACTGCACACTTTTATATACATATAAAAACCCAGGCAACATTGTCCCGACAGTGACTTTCTCCAATACCTGGCAGACCCTTCCTAACTTGGAAGCTACACCACAGCATTTTAATTAACAAGTCTTGACTCTATCCCACCATACATTTGTTTAACTGCTCCATGTACTAAGCAGGTGCCTTCAGGGAAGACTTTTAAGAGCAGGGGGTGGGGGAAGCTGCAGGAGGATGTCAGATGAGCAGGTGTGAGCTACTTAGTCACCCATGAATGCATAAATCTCTGGAATTAATTTCACTGATGGCTCATTTCTCATTAATGTTTTCCTGGCCATAAACTATGTCATACTCCATTCCCCTGCAACCTAGGGATAGGATAGTGGCACATTCTCAGAGAGACGACTGGCCTCAGACCCCCGCATCAGTGCATTCTCAGAGAGCATTCCAAGGAAGGGAATGAGACCAGGCAGCTGGAGACAAAGACCTGTGGGGGCAGAGAGATAGCTCAACTGGTAAAGAAGTTCCTCACCAAGCCCCAAAACCCATGGTAGAAGAGCCAATCCTGCAAGCTGTTCCCTCACCTCCACATGTGTGCCGTGGCATGAGCACACCCACACACCCAAACACACACACAAAATAAATAGATGTAATAAAAATTATTTTTAGGGGCTGGAAACAGCAGTGAAGAGCACTGATTGCTCTTTCAGACATCCTGAGTTCAATTCCCAGAAATGACATAGTGGCTCCCAACCATCGGTAATGAGGTACCTTTCCTGGTGTGTCTGAAGACACCTACAGGGAACTCATATACATTAAATAAATAATTTTAAAAATGATTCTTAGAAAGCTGCTTCTAAAGCTTGAGACATCAACACAAGCCCCCATCAACCTGGAGCTGGCAAGGGCAAGTCGCTGGCCTGTCTAGTCAGTGCCTGTGGAGGTAGAGAACTGGTGTATCACAGGACTGTTGTCAGTGTGCCATTAACCAAAGCCAAGGGGACAAAGGTTTAGTAAGCTATCAAGTGCTGGGTAGTACTGGCGTGTGGGACTTCATAAGGGTATTTTGGTTCACGGTTGGGCATGTGCCTAGAACCCTGAGACTCTGCATGAGAACCGGCAGGAGTTCAGTGTGCCCCCAGAACCCAGGGTCCTGAAAAGCAGTCTAGTCTCCATAGAACTACATTGTTCAGTCACGTAGGACAGCCCCTCCCAAAGTGCACAGGTAGAGGGTGTGACTAGAGGCCTCAGGCCTTAGGGATTTATATACTAATGAAGACCAGAGGGCGGAACAAATTAAGCATTCTTCCCAGATCCTCCCCCAATCCTCCCCCTTTCTCCCTCCCTATTTAACTTGGGACTGCCCTGAGTTTTACGGGAGTACATCCAGATCCATCCACCATCCATCATGACAATAAACCCTTTTGGAACCAAGGACTTCCTCGTGTCATTGTGGCCTGCCGCCACCAAAACCTCCAGGCGGCTGGAACCTTAGACCTCCTCCTGCATGTGGGACCTGCCGCAGCGTGGAAAGCCTCCGGGAATCTTCCACCACTGTGGCCTCTTTTTTCCCACACTGGAAATGTAGCACAGTTAGTACATGAAACCTGGGTTTGACGCCATCCAGCACCCAATAAACTGAGCATGGTGGTCCATCCCTCTAATCCTAGCACTTGGGAGATGAAGGCAAGAAAAGCGTGAGTTAATCTTCAGCTACATATCAAGTCCAAGCCAGGCTATACTCCCTGAGGCCTGTCTCGTCAAAAAAAATTACTAATGTTGAACTCATACATACTACTTAAAAGTCTGGCTAGAATTAGAGACGTGAGTCAGAAAGATGGCTTCGCAGGTAAAAAGCCTGACAACTGCATTTAACCCCTAGGATGATAGGAGAAAAGAGCCGATTTCCTAAGTTATCCTTTGACTTCCATGTGTGCACGTGTTCACACGTTAATAAAAATCAAATAAAATTAGTAATTTTTTTTTTCAAAAACAAAGAAAGAAGCAAGAAGCTGTGCTGCCCTGTGTCTGCTTCTCACTCGGGGGGGGGGGGGGGGGGGGGGTTTGGGAGGAGTCAGCCCATTGCATTGCACCAGGCTAGAGATAGGGAAACTTAGTCGTTTTGGCAGGTGGATGTAGTCAGGATCTTAGTCAGCTGTGAGTGAACACACACACACACACACACACACACACACACAGAGTCGTGCAAGCGATTACAGAGGAGAACAAAGTCTATTTAATTTAAACCTTTGGGGAGTGACTAGGGGCTATTGCTATTGGGGTGTGTATCACTGACCTGAGCCAGGTGCTAAGATGCCTCATTTGCATGCAGAGGAATTCCAGGTCCTGCTGGACTTGACTTCATAAGGGGAAAGAACGTTTAACCTGGCTACTGGTTACACAACCTCCTCTGATGAGGCAAGGTCTTCATGCACTGGAACATGCAGGTCCGGGCAGGGGAGGGATCCATCTGACTCCTGCCAATCTCAGGACCAGATTTTTGGGGTCTGGGCATGCCTCAACCTGACTCTTGCTCCAGGCCTGCTCCTCCCAGTCCCATGGCTTCCTGGCCCCACAGGGCTGGAGAGACGGTTCAGTGGTTAAGAAGAACACTTGTTGCTCTTGCAGAGGACCTGGAAGGCCACATGGTGGCTCGCAGTCATCTATAACTGTAATTCCAGGGGATCCAACTGATACACACATGTGGAGCACATACATGCATGTAGGCAAAAACATTTATATACCTAAAATAAAGATAAATAAATCTAAAAGAAGAAAGAAAGAAGATGTCATGGAGCAGGCCCGAGGGCAGCACAGGAACTGAGAGAACCTAAATCCATTTGTTCATTCGCTCTTGCTTTCCTCCACCCATTCGACAAGTACCTAACTGATGCCAGTGCTTCATCAGACAAAATGAAGATGCTGAGCGTACAGTGATGCAGCACATGACAGACAGCTGCACACACATACATTTAACCTTAAAGGTTAAGACAGAGGGGCTGGGAATGCATCAATAGCCTAGCAAATAGAGAGCCTAGTACATATGTATCACTGGGTTTGTTCGCCAGCCTGACTACACCAGTCATGGTCGCTCACACAGGCACCATCAGCACTGAGGAGATGAAAGAGGGATGTCAGGTGTTCAAGATCATCCTCAGCAACATAGAGGCTATCATGGGGCTACATGAGACCCTGTTAGAGGCCATCATAGGTTACATGAGACCCTGTCTCAAAAAATTAAAATGGAGCTAAAAAATTCTTATCACCCAGTGACATGGGAGTTGTCACACAATCATAGCATCACACACCATGTCTGTAGTGGCACCAATACAAAGCAACCTGCTGAAATTGTTTAAATTATGTGAGACACAAAAGCTTGGTGACACAGGCTTACAATTCTAGCACTCAGAAGGAGAGAGCAGTAGCTCCCTCTGTGTGTGTGTGTGTGTGTGTGTGTGTGGCCTGTTGGACAGACAGGATCATTAAAATGTGACTTATAGTTCATCGAGAAAGCCAGTCTCCCCAGAAAAATTCATTAGTAATAAGGTAGAGAATGATAGTGGAAGACATCAAACATCTACCTCTGGTCTCCACACACATAGACAAACACCACACAAGATAGAAGATAGATGGATGGATGGACAGACAGACAGACAGACAGATAGATAGATAACAATTACCCACAGTTCATAATAGTTGATAATGATAAGACTAGTTATGGTTTTATTTATACATTTACCATGCTACAGTTTTAGTCATCTTAGTCATAAAAACAGTTTGCTCTAAAACTGTGCCCTGCTGACCACAGGCTTGCATGTCTGTCTCCTAATGACAGCAAGAGGTCCTAGCAAGAGGCTGGTCTTTTAGCTCGGTGGGTTAAATGTTTCTCTAGCGTGCAATGCCAGGTGAAGCCTTTGCTCCAGTCACTTCTGTGAACTTCCTGTTGATCAACGCCAGTCTCGTAGCCAGATCCACAGGTCAGGCCGTGTACTTTGCATAGCTGAAGGGAGAGGGACATAGACCCTTGTTGGAGGACAATTCAAACCCCTGCAGGCTTATGTGACTCCCAAGTCTGCGGTTGGGAGAAGTCTCATGGGCACTTTGCTAATCCAAGTGACATCTGTGGACTTCACACCCACTGCAGATCTACAGAGCATGCAGCTTTCATGTGATTCACTTAACTGCTTCCGGTGCACGTGGAGAGTCTGATCCCCACCCCACCCCAGGAAAGCTCCCACCTGAGTAAGAGTTAGGCAGATGAAGAAAGACAACATGGGAGGAGTAAGAAGCAAAGTGGTGCGTGGTGGCAGAGGGAGGGACAGAGGAGGGCAGTAGTCATGCAGGCAGGTGCCAGAAGGAGCGCTTGTGAGCTGCATCATTTTCCACTTTAGCTACTCATCCCAGTGTGCCATCTATGTGGTTCCTCTCTGTCCTGTTTGATGTCCCTGCCTCCTCCAGCTGATCAACCCACCTGTGCATTCGCCTCTGCGGTCCAGGCCTTTGCTTCATCTTCTCCTGCAACAATAGCCTTTGTTATTTTTAATTACCTTGAGTCTTCCCTCCAAATCTAACTGGGCGACGCTGCTTATCTTCTGAGATCAGATGAGATCAGGCACCTTCAAGGTAATATATCTGTTGACTAACTCTGGTATTTCTCCACATAGGGAGCACCTGTATGATACACTGCGGTCCTTCCTGAATATTCAGAATCCAAAAATTTATCCCAGAACAAGGTGACCCACCCCAGAGCAAGGTGACCCATTCCAGAATGAGGTGACCCACCCCAGAGCAAAGTGACTCACCCCAGAGTGAGGAAACCCAAGTGACAAGCACCGTTTCCTTCACTTAGGAAAACTTGAAAAGAATTAAACTGAGGAGCAATAACTCAGCAGCTGTTTAACTTCACAGTTGAAGATAATGTCTGAGGGCCCGCAGGAAGGCTCAGCGGGTAAAAGCATTTCCCATGCAAATCTCTCCCTGAAAACCACCGTGGAAGGAGAAAACCAACTCCTATAAATTGACCTCTGGCTTTTATGTGTTACTTATGTAATAAATGTGTATTTGTGTGTTATATAATATATATATATATATATGTATATATATATATATATATATATATATATATATATCACTAATAATAAATAAAATAAATGACATTGGACACTAGGCATCTAATCCCAGAGGCAGAAGGATCAGAAGTTCAAGGCCATCCTTAGCTACATAGGAAATATGAGTCTGGACTATATGAGATATAATCTTAAAAAAGGAGAAGAAGAAGAAGAAGAAGAAGAAGAAGAAGAAGAAGAGGAGGAGGAGGAGGAGGAGGAGGAGGAGGTCACTTGATAGAATGCTTCCTTTGCAAGTATGAAGACCTGACTTTGAACCGCAGAACCCACATAAAAGCTGGGTGTGGTGACACACGCTTATAACCCAGCACTAGGGAGCTGGATCTTTGCCAATCTAGCCTACTCAGAGAGCTGCAGGTCAGTGAGAGGCTGTCAGGGCAGTAGGAGGGCTCCACAGGGACCGGGGTTGGCCTCCAAGCCTGTCAGCCTGAGCTAGATCCGGGTCCCACGTGGTAGAAAGAGAAGACCAACCCCTGCAAGTTTCCTCTGATTTCCACACTCATGTCATGACCTGTGGGCATGAGCGCACCTGCAAGTACACGCACAGGCACCGTATGCATGCAAGAAATGCAATTAAAAACTGGGATGGGGACTGGAGAGATGGCTCAGCGACTGAGAGCATTTATGTTCTTGAGGAGTACCTAGATTCAGTTCCTGGCACCCACATGGTGACACACAACCATTTGTAACTCCAATTCTAGGGGCCCAGCCCCTATTCTGGCCTCTACAGACACCAGGCACACAGTGATACCCATACAGGCATGTGCACATGCATAAAATGAAAATAACTTTAAAAATGTCAAGACCCAAATTTCTTGTGTGTTCATCTCCTCTCCTTCTAGGGTGATCACCTGTTCTGGGTAGAGGGAAAACCCCAGGGGCTTCAAAGTCACCAGAAAAGGGACCATCCTGTACCCAACTGAGAAATGTTCATTTCTACAATGTTTCCAAGGAACAGTTTGTGCAGGCAGTGGTGGTACATGGGGAAGGCAGAGGCAAAAGCAGGTGGATCTGTGTGAATTTTGAGGCCAGCCTGGTCTTCAGAATAAGTTCCAGGACAGCCAACCTGGGTTTCCAGGAAACCCTGTCTGGGAACACACACACACACACACACACACACACACACACACACACACACACAAAGCAAGA